>NC_057715.1:103298761-103314797 GCF_004010195.1 Chiloscyllium plagiosum | reverse complement strand
GGGGATTTATTTACTGGAACTTTTTTGTATCCTTTGTGGTGAAGGTACAAGCAGGCTATTTGTTTGTGTAATTACAATTAGCCTCCTGTTCTCACCATTTTATTTTCCTTTTTAAGTACCTGTAGAAACTCTTGCTCTCCTATCTTCACGTTTGTAGCTGGCTTCTTATATTTTTTTCCTCCTGATTCACCTTCTGGTTGTTCTCTAATTTTTAAAAAAATATTTTGACCTGTCATCTGACCTGTGCAGTGATATGCTTTTTCCCTGGAGGCTGAGAAGTGACCTTTATTGAAGTTTATTAAGTGATGACTGGCATGGATAGGATAAATAGGCAAAGTGTTTTCCCTGAGGTCGGGGAGCCCAGAAATATCTGGTCGGCATGGACGAATTGGACCGAAGGGTTTGTTTCCATGCTCTATGACTTGTGTATGGAATGAGCTGCCAGAGGATGTGGCAGAGGCTGGTACAATTGCAACATTTAAAAGGCATTTAGATGGTGTATGAATAGGAAAGGTTTTGGAGGGATATGGGCCGGGTGCTGGCAAGTGGGACGAGATTAGGTTGAGATATCTGGTCGGCATGGACGAATTGGACCGAAGGGTTTGTTTCCATGCTCTATGACTTGTTCTAATCACTCCAGTTAACCATGAATGGTGAGTCCTTGCTTTTAGAATTTTCAGAATGTACTTATTCTGAGTATTGTCTTCTGCTATCACTTTTGGTCTGTCTCTTGGCCAAGAATGCCAGTTTTCTTGAGCCATCTCAGTCACCCTTTCTAAAGTGTACAATGCTAGGTTTCAACCCAATGTTTTTTCTCAAAATAAATGTAAAATTCAATCATTGTGTTCACTGTTACTTGGAGGTGCCTTAACTCTAATGTCTTGAATTAAATACAAAAGCAAGTCTAATTCAACCTTCACCCCAGTAATTAAGGATTGTGCTGCTGTAATACACTATCCCAGAAGCATTCTGTGAATTCTTCATCTTGGGTACTATGTACAATCAGTCTGAATTTCTTTTTACATTTAAATATAGAACTCAAGTCACGTGTGATTATTGTCATTCTCTTATCACAAGCATACTCTACTTTTTGTACACTTTTTGTCCTACATTGTGTTTATTCTTAGGGACCCTGTAGACTACTCCCACTTGTGAATTCTTTCCTGTACTATATCTCATCTTCATTCAAACCAATCTTCCATCCTGATCTCCTGAATGGAGGTCACCTTGATATCGCCAGCTTTATTTTTTTAAATGGAAGAGGATTTTTACTGTCTACAGTCTGCACCTCTGTGAGCAAAGAGAAGTACCCTGAAGTCTTCAACACCTTTTTCAGAATATAACATATTACTGATATGAGTGGAGACTTATCTATCTAAATTTGCAGCTGAAATTAAGTTTGGAGAGTGGCGCCTGAAGTTAGAAATGAGAGTCGATAGACTGAATTGGTGGGCGGGTGGGGGTGGGGGTGAAAACATGCTCATTCTGAGCAAAATCAGATCTTTTAAAGTGAGAGGTAAAGGTGTGGAGGATCAAAGATTCAATTGTCCATGACCACAGTTAAGGTGTAAAGATGAGTTGCTAGATTTTCCAATCAAAGGTAGATGAATAACCCCTATTTTTGCTGTGCTTTAACTTGCCCATGGACATTTTAGTGGGGTTTTGTGCTGCAAAGTTAATTTGCCACAGTGTCCTTTATGTAGAATTTAGAACAGAATAAGCAGTAGTGTATATTCATAATCAATAAGATTGAAGCTTTTTGAATGTATCGATTATGAACCAAGAAGTGTAGGTTAGATTGGTCAAATCAGTCCCAAACTTTGTATAGGAAGAAACTTAAAGAAGTAGAAGAAAATAGCATTTGAAAAGAGAACATGTATAAAGAAAAGGTTATTTGCATTTTTTCCCCAAGATCATCTTTTTAAAAAAAACTAAAAGCTTTGAAGGAATGAGCTGTTAATTTCCGTGATAGTGAGGCTGCTTAACAATAATTAAGCTACCAAGTTGTTTTTAAAAAAAAAAGGTACTCTGACTGGACTGGATAATCTTTAAAGTTTTTCTGGTCTGCTTACTGTGCATCTCTTTCACTCATTACATGTATTTAAATGCTGCGCTAGAGCTTCTACGATAGCAGGGCAATTTTGACACTTGGTGATTTTTCAGATTTATTCGATGGGTGAATTTGCACGTTGCAGACCAATTATGGTGACCATTGATGGCCTTGATTTTGAAGTGAAAATAACTTCCAAAGTTATAGTTTGCCGAGATATTAAGGGAGAAGTCAAATTAGCCGTGTAGTATTATTGGGTTGATGTAGTTAATCTGGATGTTCAAGAAACAAGCATGTAATGTTAGCTTTGAAAAACTATCTCTGTTGACAATGAATATATATTTATCAATTAGGAAGATGTGTTATATATCATTGTAGCAGTAGGTAAAAGGTGGTGGTAAGTAGATGTGGAGTTTTGCTGAAAACCATTATTACTGGTCTCCATGTCTGATGCTTTCACTGTGTATCTGTTGTACGTATTGCACTGGATATATTCACCATGTGCTTTTGACTGTAATGCTTTGTTTGTGAAATAACAAGTTACAGCTGAATAGGTTGGTACTGTAAGGATGACCAAGTCATAAATGAGAACGCAAGCTATCAATCCAGGATTTGATGCACAGCAATAAAAGGTTGCCTGTCAATAAATAGCTACTGATTGAAATTGTGTCTGGTTGCCCAAAAACTGCCTCCCTCAGCCTTCTCTTTTCAGCTCTCTGACCAACACTAGCATAAGGTGCTTGGTCTTTACTTCTGGTCTTTTCCTTACTCCACATCAATAATGTTTTGGTTTGGAATCTGGCAGATGGTATTTTATTTATTTTGGTTGAAATAGAATTTCATTCAGCTCACCTAAAAGCCATGTTTTGGTATATTGGGTTCATTTAGGTGAATGTGTGAGCTCACTTACTTAACAAGGTTTCTTATTGGCCCAAAATTCCTGATCTGGGCTGAGTGAGCTGATATTAATTTTGACAACACAAGAGCACCTATAATGCGTCTGTATTTAGAATTGGCAAAAGGAAACTGCCATTCTACAAATCTGTTGAAATCATACAATCATACAATCATTTGAGAATCAAATTGTCAGTGTGCTGCTGTCAAGCTGGTCACTTAATGCTGCAGATAGCCATGATGCCATTGCTGAGCTGGGACGTTTGCTGTATGCCAAATGTTTGCAGCTTTAATTTGGCAATTTGCTCGATAGTCCATGCTTCCTGACTTTGCATGAAAAGGGCTAGTCTGTTTTCTAAGAAGAAACATTTTAATTTTCTGGATATAAGTGATTATGATTTTGTATGGGGTTGTTTGGAGTTTCAATTTGGATGGGGAGTAGGAAGGACCTAATTTTTATTGTAAGATTGCAGCAGTTTCCTCTTTTCTGTTCTGCAGGAGCATGAAATTTTACATGTAAAATCTTTCATTGAAAAAATGTGTTGCTAATACAGAGCTGTTGCTAACTTGCCCTCGTGCTGTAGACTCTTTGATTTCTGAAGTTGAAAGGTTTTGGTAAGTTATCACATAGTCAGCTTTCTGTTTTGCTCTCATCTTAGCTTGCCTTCACTCGAGATGGACTCTGTGGTCTTTGGAATGAAATGGTCAAAGATGGTGAAATTGTTTATGCGGGTCCTGAAGTGATGCAAAATCTTAATGACTCGTTAACATCAAAAGGTAAGAAGTTAAGAGTGGTGTTAAAATCTTGTAAGTCACTGCAATATTGTTTCTTGATGTTTGTGTTTTTTCTTCATAGCGAGATTTTGAAGTTGGCTAGTGTTAGACAATAGACACCCTTGATTTCACTATCTTTGAGAGCTCTATCCAACTCTTTCTTAGATGAATCCAGAGACTGGGCCTCCACTGCCCTCTGGGGCAGAGCATTCCACACAGCCACCACTCTCTGGGTGAAGAAGTTTCTCCTCATCTCTGTCCTAAATGGTCTACCCCGTATTTTTAAGCTGTTGAAAGATGACATTTGAAAATAAATGAATATGGGCAAATTAGAAAACAATACGGCTGCAGATGGATAGCATTTTCAAGTCAAATAAGAACAAAGTGCTGTGGATGCTGGAGATTTGAAACAAAAACAAAATGCTAGAGAAACACAGGTCTGGCAGTGTATGTGGAGAGAGAAACGAAATTAACATTCTAGTCTGAAATGATTCCTCTGTTGTTTTTGTTCTTAAAAGACTTGTCAAATACTCATGTATCTTTTACTTAGTTTGGTTCACTGAAGATTATGCACAGTATAGACATAAGCATGGAAGAGCACAGGGACTATCCTGTTGTCACTTAGCATTAAAATATGGCAATGGGAGTTGTCAGGTAATCTGAGTTTACTGAGGCTTCTGTCCTTGGCCCCATGGAAAAACATCTAATAACCACGTGGCCTCCACAGTCGCTTAAATTGTGAATTCATCTTGTTGGCTATCATCCAGTAAACTCTGTCCCAATTCCAAACCAGACCTTTGGTAATGCACATACATTAGTTATAATGTATTAATTTGCTGACTTGTAAAGATATCATTGAACCTATTTCTCACCTCAGCATCTTTTGAACGAGTTAAAAACAGTTTGGATATTTTTAAAAACAAGAGAAACAGTCCCTATCACAGACCTCTTCCAGTTTTGTTGGTGGCTTGCTGACCTATTTCCTCCTTTCAATGTTTATATTTATACTCATTTTACATCTCGTTCTCGCTCTCGCTCTAATGAATAAAGGCTTATAAATTAGTCCAAAAGCAGCAGAATCAATTTTTTTGAACTTCCTCCAATGCCCATCTAGCCTTTCTTCAGGATGGAGACCAAAACTCTGCATGGTACTCCTGTTGCAACCTTACCAACACCCTGTACAGGTGGAACAAGACTTCTACTTTTAAATTCCAACCCTAGCAATAACGAACAAAATTCTATTTGCCATCTTAATTAATTGCTGCAATTACATGCTAATGTTCTGTGTTTCATGCACACGAGTGTGCAGGTCCCACTGTGTTGCACTGTTTCGGAGTCATTTAAATAATATACTGCCTTTTGATTCTTCCTACCAACATGCACCATCTTACCTTTTCCTACATTGAACTACATCTGCCAAGTTTTTGCCCAGTCCCCATGTAGATTCCTTATGTTCTCCTCACAACATGCCCTTCCACCTATTTGTATATTGTCAGCAAATTTGCTCTTCCTCCCAGTCATTAATATAGATAAGATAGATTTGAGGCCCTGGGATTGATCCTTATGGTGCTCCCATTAGTGCTCAAAAAGGCACATTAATCCAGAATGTCTGTCTTCTGTGTTAACAAATTTTCAATCTATCTTAATACCTTATCTCCAACTGTGAGTTGTTATTGTATAGAGTAACCTTTTATGTAACATTTTATCAAATGCCTTCTCGAAATTAATTCTATGTCTACTGGTTTCACTTTATTAGCTATGCTTATTATATTCTTAAAGCACATTTCCTTTCACAAGCCATGTTGACTGTTTGGTTGCCCTGCTTTTCTGAATGTTGTGCCATTTCTTCCATCATAATGGACTGTAGAATTTTCCAACAATAGATGTCAGACTAACTGGCCCAACATTTCTTCCTTTCTGTCTCCCTCATTTCTGGAGCAAGACCATTATATTAGCGGTTTTCCAATTTGCTGGAACCTCATAGTCATAGAGATGTACAGCACAGAAACAGACCCTTCGGTCTAACTCGTCCATGCCGACCAGATATCCCAACCCAATCTTGTCCCACCTGCCAGCACCTGGCCCATATCCCTCCAAACCCTTCCTATTCATAAACCCATCCAGATGCCTTTTAAATGTTGCAATTGTACTAGCCTCCACCACTTCCTCTGGCAGCTCATTCCATTCACGTACCATCCCTCTGCATGAAAAAGTTGCCCCTTAGGTCTCTCTTATATCTTTCCCCTCTCACCCTAAACCTATGCCTTCTAGTTCTGGACTCCCCAACCCCAGGGAAAAGACTTTGTCTATTTATCCTATCCATGCCCCTCATGATTTTCTAAACCTCTGAGGTCACCCCTCAGCCTCCAACGCTCCAGGGAAAACAGCCCTAGCCTCTTCAACCTCTCCTCTCTTCAAATCCTCCAACCCTGGCAACATCCTTGCAAATCTTTTCTGAACCCTTTCAAGTTTCACAATATCTTTCTGATAGAAAGGAGACCAGAACTGCACGCAAAATTCCAACAGTGGCCTAACCAATGTACTATACAGCCTCAACATGGCCTCCCAAATCCTGTACTCAATACTCTGCTAAAGGAAAGCATACCAAACACCACCTTCACTATCCTATCTATCTGCAACTCCACTTTCAAGGAGCTATGAACCTGCACTCCAAGGTCTCTTTGTTCAGCAAAGGAGACCTTACCATTAAGTGAATAAATCCTGTTAGATTTGCTTTCCCAAAATGCAACGCCTCTCATTTATCGAAATTAAACTCTATCCATCACTTCTCAGCCCACTGGCCCATCTGATCAAGATCTCATTGTAATCTGAGGTAACTTTCTTCGCTGTCTACTACACCGCCAAGTTTGGTGTCATTTGCAAACTTATCAACTGTGTACCTTTTATGCTCACATCCAGATCATTTATATAAATGATGAAAAGTAGTGGACCCAGCAATCCTTGTGGCACTCCACTGGTCACAGGCCTCTAGTCTGAAAAACCACCCTCTGTCTTCTACCTTCTGGGCCAGCTTTGTATCCAAATGGCTAGTTCTCCCTGTATTCCGTGAGATCTAACCTTGCTAACCAATCTTCCATGGTGAATCTTGTCAAACACTTTACTGAAGTCCATACAGATCACATCCAACACTCTGCCCTCATCAATCCTCTTTGTTACTTCTTCAAAAAACTCAAACAAGTTTGTGAGACATGATTTCCCACACGCTAAGCCATGCTGACTATCCATAATCAGTCCTTGCCTTTCCAAATACATGTACATCCTGTCCCTCAGGATTCCCTCCAATAACTTGCCCACCACCGACGTCATGCTCATTGGTCTATGGTTCCCTAGCTTGGCTGTACCTCCTTTCTTAAATAGTGGCACCACGTTAACAAACCTCCAGTCTTCTGGTACCTCACCTGTGACTATCGATGATACAAATATCTCTGAGAGGTCCAGCAATCACTTCCCTAGGTACGCCTTTTTTGATTAGATTACTTAAATTAGATTAGATTAGATTAGATTACTTACAGTGTGGAAACAGGCCCTTCGGCCCAACAAGTCCACACTGCCCCGCCGAAGCGCAACCCATCCATACCCCTACATCTACCCCTTACCTAACACTACGGGCAATTTAGCATGGCCAATTTACCTAACCTGCACATCTTTGGACTGTGGGAGGAAACCGGAGCACCCAGAGGAAACCCACGCAGACACGGGGAGAATGTGCAAACTCCACACAGTCAGTCGCCTGAGGCGGGAATTGAACCCGGGTCTCAGGCGCTGTGAGGCAGCAGTGCTAACCACTGTCCCACCGTGCCTGATCAGGTCCTGGGGATTTATCCACTTTTATGCGTTTCAAGGCATCCAACAATTCCTCCTCTCAGAATTCAGTGAGTTCCGAAATATTTCAGCCAGTACATTGATTTTCTCTGCAATCGCTTAGATCAACAACCTGCGTCCACAGGTTTTAAACAATCTGCTTTGCCTGCCTGTGTTGGTGAAGGGTGTGACAGCTGAAGGTGATGGGTGGAGTGTCAGTGAAGTGAACTGCTTTTATTCTGGATGGTGTTAGCTTTTAAAAGGAAAGGCCAGATTAATGGAATTGAAGGTGGTCTGGTTGTGTCATTCACTTTATGTAAAAAAAATAATGTAGCTATTGGGGAAACATCAAGTATTTTGAGATTATAAGGTACTTACTGGGTTGAATACATTGGATAGGCCGGAATCATGGAAACCACATGTTGTTTGTGGAAATGGTTCTTGAAAAATCTAAAGTAGAATTGGTGACCGACACAGTTCTGTACTGAGATCTCCGATGATCAGTAATTGTTGAGAGGAAGCCACAAATGAAATGATTCACAAATTAGTGAATAATCCAAAAATGTGCTTGTCAGAGATGCTGTATAATGGCTCAATATTGTTGAATACATTACCTGTCCATCCTCAATTTGTTTTTGAATGTTATGTTTTTGAGACTTGGAATGTTTTTAATTCAATGCTTAACCTTACAGGTGGATCCTCCTGCTTTGAAAGTGTGTTTCATTACAATCCACAAAGGTTTTGTGTTCTATTCCACTATCTTATTTGGTGAGGCAGCAGTTCGTGGGCGGCACAGTGGTTAGCACTGCTGCCTCGCAGTGCCAGAGACCCGGGATCAATTCCCGCCTCAGGCGATTCTCTGTGTGGAGTTTGCACATTCTCCGTGTCAGCATGGTTTTCTTCCGGGTGCTCCGGTTTCCTCCCACAATCCAAAAATGTGCAGGTTAGGTGAATTGGCCATGCTAAATTGGCCCGTAGTGTTAGGTGAAGGGGTAAACGTAGGAGTATGGGTCTGGGTGGGTTACGCTTCGGCGGGTCGGTGTGGACTTGTTGGGCCGAAGGGCCTGTTTCCACACTGTAGGGAATCTAATCTAAATTATATTCTGACCTTCAAAATATAATCCTTCTTTCCCCAGAGGATAATAATGAATGTCAGGGTGGGTCAAAGAAGGATGAACAGAATGACAAGGAGAAAAAGGACGAAGAGGAGACACCACCATCCACTTATCGAGCCAAAACAATTATCGACTCATGGGTTTGGGGCAGACAGCCAGGTAATTACAGTTTGAGGTCGCTTCCTTGTTGTAATACATTTATATACGTGTATGTTTAAGTTTTAACATTTTGTTTGCCATGTGTTTCTTCTACAGGTTTATTGTGATTGTGGAATCCATTGCTATATAATTGAAGGTTACCCAGCTAACTGAGTCAGTGTTGCTGTGTCCAGAGTTAACCTTGTGATAGTTCAGTTCGAACTTTGTTTGAATTTATGGAAGAATGTTATTTGGCATTCCGTTAATATTTACGGTCCATGACTATGCTTAATCCCTCTTCTGTCTAGAAGACCTAATTTTAATAATGATTTTAAAAAAAATTCTTCCTTCTCTTGGCTGTGGAAATGATTCCATAAACACTCAAATTGCCCTGATATTGATACACAAAGCAAGTAAAACCAATTCTACTAACTCCTAGATCTTTCTAGCTATCTTAACACAAGCTAATATATTTTTTACTGTAATGTTGTGTTTTAGAACTGCTGTTTAGAGTTAGCTTTAGTTCAATTCAACTCTGATATGTGACTTGAATTCTAACTCAGATATCCAGAGCAGGATGTGTTATCTATGTGGGGCTAGAATGTTGTCCTGTGAAGGCAGAAGTGTTGTTTGGAGCATAAACGCTTTTGTGTCGGGATTCAAAAGTTGATTATATGCTTCCCTTTCCAGTCGAGCATGACCAAATTCAACTCTGTTATTCTGTTCTGCAAAGGTTCTGCTCGTTTTTGGCTCTGTATTTGTTGATGCTTCATTTTGAGTCATTTTACTTGGCAAGCACTTGATATAATCAGCAGACTTGGATATATTGCACTTGGGTCCTCCCGTCTAAGTTATTGACATAAATTATAAATACCGGAGGCCCAAACATCCTTCATTTTCCCACCAATTATAGCCAACCAAAACCAAAATAAAACCTGTTCAATCTGACTCAGTTTTCTGTCTGTGAACTGCTCACCCATCCTTGTTAATTGATTTGTGTTATTTCTTAAGATATCTAAGTGAAAGTGTTTTTGAAAATCCAAATACACTACTTCCGTTGGCTCATTCTAAACCATCCTGCTCGGAAAGACCTCTAACAGGATGGATTTGGCGACCATAATTTCTCATTCGTTTATTCATGTTGATTATGCCCAATCTTATTTTGATATACTAAGAATTGAATTATCTAGTTCCTGTTTACAGATTTGAATATTCCTAGTGACTGACGAAAAGCAAACTGATCTATAGTTTCCTGTTTTTCTCTTGCCCTAATTTTTTTCAATAGCAGGATTATATTTTCAATCTTCCAGTTCACTGGGACCATTCTAGAAAAATCAAAACCAATGAATTTGCTATCTCTTCCAGCTACCTCTTAAAACTCTAGGATGTGGGCCGTTAATTTCAATGGATTTGTTGGATTTTAGTCCCTGAAGCCTGTTTTTTTTCCCACTTGTATAAATTTCCTTAAACTCCTTAAGATTGTGGGTAACATTTAAATCAGCACCAGTTTGCTGGTCATTCAGTGATATCCCCACAAATAAAACTTTATTTTAAGTGATGTTTAATTCAAGGTTATCTTATGCCCTTGTTTAGCCAGGCTTTGCTTCATTTCTTAAAAACAATCATGATTTGAGTTATTTACCATACCATTAAAGTAGCTTTTATTTAGAATGGCAAATAAATTACTGCAGCAATTTCAAATTTTCTGTGAAGAATGATGAGTACGAAAAAAGGCCATTTAACCCCAATTATGCTCTTACTAGGTCTTTGAAAGAGCTGGGCGAAAGTGAGAATTGCAGATCTGGAGATCAGTCAAAAAGTGTAGCACTGGAAAAGCACCGCAGAACAGGCAGCCTCCGATGAACTGTCCAAGTATAGTCATACCATCATCCCTGCTATTTCCCCATATTCTTTGTTCTTTGTATATCCACTGTCCCATTAAAATTTACAATTTAACCTGCTTCCACCATCCTTTCAATGAATGTATTGCAGATTCGAACACTCATGTCAAAGCATTTCTCTTTATCTAATTCCTTTAGAATATTTGTCAATTATTGTGAATCTGTCTGCTTCAGTGACCAAGATTTGTAACAATGGAATTGGTTTCTTAGAACCTACTCTTTTTGTTATCTACTTCTTGCAGTAACTACACTTCATAACTACTTCATTGGCTGTACAATGTTTTGGGAAGCTGTAAAATGTGTGATATTAAATACAGGCTTTCTTTCTTTACTGTATCAAAACCCTTTTATAATTTCAATATTTTTAAATGTAACCTTTTAACTTGCTTTCCTCCAATTAGAATAGTTCCATTCTGCTAAACTGTCACATTGTCTCACTGCAGTGTAGAGTCCAATGGGTGCCATTCGCCAGCTGATTCCTAAGCAATGATTTCAAACTATTTACGATCAATTTCCTTGCTTTTGTACCTTTATACCTTCAATAATAATTCTATGTACATTTGTAATAGCTTCACCAGCAATTCACCACCCACTTGGAAAGTACTCATGTGTTAAGTGAACTATACCAATACAAATTATTGCTGTTGTCCTGACACCTTCAAAGATTTGTGTATGTTATTAGGCCTTACTGGGTTAGTGTGCTGGAAATTGAGCCTTGCTATTCCTGGAATTGGCAGAAAAGTTCAAGACTCTATAAGATATGCGAAGTTCTGTAATTTAACTTGACTTTGGGATCCTGGTTGGTAGAAAGCACGGACCAGGTAGGTTTACAGTTAAGCCTTTGGCATGTAAAACCATCAATCATAATTCTAATACCCATATAAAGTCTTCTCTATACACAGACACATGTGGGAAAAATTGGTTGCTCGACAGTGGATTAAAGTTGGAAAGAGTTCCATAGTTGTTCCCTGGTACTGTTGCTGAGATGATCCTTTCGGCTTTTCTGTCTGCTTGCGCTTTGCTTCAGTCATTATCCTTGCAGTCTTTTCACTGGTTTGTCAGAGACTAAGGGTCCTAACTTAACTTAAATAAGCTCTCTGATTTACCAGTTAAAAGTCATAGTTTAAAACTACTGGTGCAGCAAAGATAGACTGGTTTTCTTTAGGTTTAAAACTGACTTTACTACAGGTAGACGTAAAAAGATAGTCAAAGATTCAATATCAGAGCACTTAGAAAACAGTGACAGGATTTAACAGAATCAGGATAGATGTTTAGATTAGATTAGATTACTTAGTGTGGAAACAGGCCTTTCGGCCCAACAAGTCCACACCGACCCACTGAAGGGCAACCCACCCAGACCCATTCCCCAACATTTACCCCTTCACCTAACATTACGGGCAATTTAGCATGGCCAATTCACCTAACCTGCACATTTTTGGACTGTGGGAGGAAACCGGAGCATCCGGAGGAAACCCACGCAGACAGGGGGAGAATGTGCAAACTCCACACAGTCAGTTGCCTGAGGCGGGAATTTATGAAAAGAAATCACGTTTGACAAATCTACTGGTATTTTAAAAAGTCTCTCTCTCTCTCTGTCTCTCTCTCTCTGTCTCTCAATTCAATCTCTTATCACTAAAAACTGCATCTGTACAGCCTCTTTGTTCCAAATTGTAACTTAAATTAACTACTTTTTATCAAATAGTTGTTTGATGTTGCTGTGGATTATCAGGTTATCTGCTCTTCAAAGCTGTAGTCAGCCTTTAAAGCATTTGTTTTAAAACAGCTTTTCTCATTTCACCTCAGATTCTTAAAAAGGACAAAATAATGAGACCCAGTCCTGATAATGTGAATTTTCTACAGGGATTTGAAGCTTCTGATTTTCAAGGATTTGCTTTCCCCTACGTTTGTTTTTGGAATTTCTTTTGGTAGTTTCATTGAAGCTTGCAGCTGATAACCATTTGACCATTGTATCAACTGTCCATATTCCTGCTCTTTTCTCATAGCGTTTTTTAAGTGCTTGGAAAGAAAAATCTGTTTGCATATATTACTTTTCTAATGCTCTGGGGTTGTTTTTTTTACTTGAGTTACAGACGTGGCTGGTGAGGTGAGCATTTGTGGTACATCCCTGATTGTCCGTGAACTTAACTGCTGAATTACTTCAGAAGATAGTAGAAAGTCAACCACTTTACTGTGATTTCATGGAGTCAAATGTAGGGAGAACATGTAAGGATGGCAGGTGTCCTTACCTAAAGGACATAAGTGAACCAGCTGGAATTTTAGGACAATTGATAATTTCATGGGTACCTTTGCTGAGGCAAGCTTTCAATGCCAGAATTATTAATTTACTTCCATTCATGACTCTCTGTTGTGGTGGGATTTGACCTTGTGCCTCTGGTGCTGCCATGGATTACATACCAACAATCATATCATTTATGAACAGGATTGGGCCATTTGGCCTCTTGAGCTTTCTTTGACATTTAATGAGAATTTTGTTGATCTGATTGTAACCCCACCTTCATAATTCCACTTAGCCCTGATAAACTTTCAACCCCTTTCTTACCAAGAATTATCCATCTCTGCCTGAAAGAAAAAGTTTGAAGACAGTTTCCGCTGGAGTTTGACGAAGTGTGTTCCAAGAACTTGACCCTAAAAGAGAAATTAGAGCTTCATCTCTATCTTAAATGGATGATCCCTTATTTTTAAAAGGAGACTCAAAATTCTAGATTCCCACATAATTCTTGCCAGCCTATTGAGGATCTTGAGTGTGTTTCAGTCAAATCATATGTTGTTTTTCTAAACTCCATTGGGTACAAGCCTGATCTGTCCAACCTTTTCTCCTAAGCCAACCCATCTATTCCAGGCAATACTAGTCCAGTGAAACTACAACTATCACTGTGTCCCATTGACAGTATAAATAGAGTCCAAAATCCATGCCACTGTGTCCCCTCCCTCCTATCCTAACAACCATCTGTTTAAAAACAACGGCCAAACCCCTCCCTCTACTGCTTGAGCATTATTCTTAAATGTCCGACCTCCATTTGAATAGAAGCTAATTTTTAGGATGTAGCCAGAGTTTGGTGTGAGTTGTGATTGACGTGTGTTGCCTGATGTGGTTCTAGAAGCAGGTTTGATAACTTTGAAAGGGAATTGGATCAATACTTGAAGCGGCAACATGTATAGGGCTCTGGATAAAGAGCAGGGAAACTGGATTAATGGTTACACAGAGCTGGTACAGGCCAGATTGCTCCTCTAAGAATCTGATACTACAAATCCGTTTCATCAGTACTGCTAAATTTTAATCTAATGGATGTCTTGGTTACTGTTGTTCAGATTTATAGAGCTACAATTTCTTTCATCTCCCCTTGTGATTCACATGTCCTGATATTTTAATGAAACTCTATACACACTCCCAGGTCTTGACAACTTTCTTGCATAAGGCACCCAGAACCTCTCTGTTATATAACTGTTGATTACCCTGTCAGTAGATATGTATTTTAGATAGCATATTTATTTCAATTCTGTAGTTCTAGTTACAAGATGTACCATTCCACTTATGTATTTGACATCCTTAACAACATGTAAAGGGAAGTATATTAAATATTCAGCCATTAAGGTCACGAGGGGAGAATAAATAACTTTACAAGGGGTACAAGATCTGCAGTATTAAATGTTTCCTCTCTGGATGTTGTACCTCTCTGGATTTTGTACCTTTGCTCAGAGTGATCAAAACTAACCAGAGGATATTGACTTGCATGACTGGCAAACTTGAAATGTGACATTCTTAATTTGTTTGCATGCCAACTGTTCCACCTATTTAGCTGCAGGGTTATCCTGGACAACAGTGTGCTTGGAAAGGTCACTGCTTAATCCATGAAAACATTGAGATCTGCTGAATACGTAGTGCATGGCTGATAATGCTTGGGGAGCAGCTGCTTGTTGCACAACTGAAATAGAATCACAAGACCTGCCTGACTGACAGATCTGTTAAGTGAACATTGGCACATGATAGGCATCATTATGGTATGCAGCCAAGTTATTAACTGTGTAGAAACTTCAAGAGGATCTTAAACTTGCATTTTATTTTTACTATGTTATATTTTAAGAAAAGTTATTTTGGTGTATACAGTTACTCAAGCCCTTTGTTACCTGATTCCTTTATGATTCATTATTTTCAAATTATTTCCTGAGCTGCAATTGTAAATAAAATTTAACAACTTAGAATAAACTTTTAATGTTAAATTATTTTGAAATACAGTTTTGTAGTTTACTACTCTCAAAACAAATTGCTTTAATCTAATTATAAGAATTTGAGTGTAAAGTGTCAGGTAAGCTAATTCCTGGAAATTGCATGACAGGAAAGTTGGTGTTGCATGATCTAGATGCAACAAAGTTGACACAAGATTAGGCTGAGCACTGGCTTGTTAACCATCTAGTGACTGAATGACTAAGAATAAGCATGATATTTTAATAGATTAGCTTTAATAAAACCTAAATCAGCTTATAATACTTGGGCAAAAATTAGACCACAATCATCACCTATACTGTGGGGAAATAACACCTATTTACAAATCAAGGAACTCCTGTGTGTGTGTGAATTACTACTTAATGAATGATAAGGATTGAATAAAATAACATGATTGGTATTTTTGTGTTTTTTGGTGGGACATAGTTGTTGCTGGCTAGGCCATTGCCTAGCCAGCTTGCCGTTTCTGTGGTCTGCAGAGAAAAAGCAGAATGGTGTGTTGTTTCCCTTGTGCCAGGATCAAGGCTGTCTCAGAGAGGGTGCAGAATGTTCTCATGGGGGAGAGGGGCCAGCAAAAGGTCATTGTCCACATAGGAACCAACGACATTGGAAGGGAAAAGGTTGAGACTCTGAAGGGAGATTACAGAGAGTTGGGTAAAAATTTAAAAAGGAGGTTGTCAAGGGTAGTAATATCTGGATTACTCCCAGTGCTACGAGCTAGTAAGGGCAGAGATAGGAGGATACAGCAGATGAATGCATGGCTCAGAGCTGGTGTATGGGAGAAGGATTCACATTTTTGGATCATTGGAATCTCTTTTGGGGTAGAATTGACTTGTACAAGAAGGACGGATTGCACCTAAATTGGAAGGTGACTAATATACTGGCAGGGAAATTTGCTAGAACTGCTTGGGAGGATTTAAACCAGTAAGGTTGGGGGGTGGGACCCAGGGAGATAGTGAGGAAAGAGATCAATCTGAGATGGGTACAGTTGAGAACAGAAGCGAGTCAAACAGTCAGGGCAGGCAGGGACAAGGTAGGACTAATAAATTAAGCTGCATTTATTTCAATGCAAGGGGCCTAACAGGGAAGGCAGATGAAC
>NC_057715.1:103224642-103298614 GCF_004010195.1 Chiloscyllium plagiosum | reverse complement strand
GTGTTAAAGGTTTAAATGGAGAGGAATTTCTTAAGTGTGTACAAGACAATTTTCTGAATCAGTATGTGGATGTACCTGCTAGAGAAAGGGCAAAACTTGACCTACTTTTGGGAAATAAGGCAGGGCAGGTAACTGAGGTGTCCGTGGGGGAGCACTAGTCAACATGGCTTTGTGCGTGGGAAATCATGTCTCACAAACTTGATTGAGTTTTTTGAAGAAGTAACAAAGAGGATTGATGAGGGCAGAGCAGTAGATGTGATCTATATGGACTTCAGTAAGGCGTTCGACAAGGTTCCCCATGGAAACTGATTAGCAAGGTTAGATCTCATTGAATACAGGGAGAACTAGCCATTTGGATACAGAACTGGCTCAAAGGTAGAAGACAGAGGGTGGTGGTGGAGTGTTGTTTTTCAGGCTGGAGGCCTGTGACCAGTGGAGCGCCACAAGGTTTGGTGCTGGGCCCTCTACGTTTTGTCATTTACATATAAGATTTGAATGCGAGCATAAGAGGTACAGTTAGTAAGTTTGCAGATGACACCAAAATTGGAGGTGTAGTGGACAGTGAAGCGGGTTACCTCCGATTACAACAGGATCTGGACCAGATGGGCCAATGGGCTGAGAAGTGGCAGATGGAGTTTAACTCCGATAAATGCGAGGTGCTGCATTTTGGGAAAGCAAATCTTAGCAGGATTTATACACGTAATAGTAAGGTCCTAGGGAGTGTTGCTAGATAGGATAGTGAAGAAGGCATTTGGTATGCTTTCCTTTATTGATCACAGTATTGAGTACAGGAATTGGAGCTCATGTTGCGGCTGTACAGGAACATTGGTTAGGCCACAGTTGGAATATTGCGTGCAATTCTGGTCTCCTTCCTATCGGAAAGATGTTGTGAAACTTGAAAGGGTTCAGAAAAGATTTACAAGGAAGTTGCCAGGATTGGAGGATCTGAGCTACAGGGAGAGGCTGAACAAGCTGGGGCTGTTTTCCCTGGAGCGTCAGAGGCTGAGAGGTGACCTTATAGAGGTTTACAAAATTATGAGGGGCATGGATAGGATAAATAGACAAAGTCTTTTCCCTGGGGTCGTGGAGTCCAGAAGTAGAGGACATAGGTTTAGGGTGAGAGGGGAAAGATGTAAAAGAGACCTAAGGGGCAACCTTTTCACGCAGAGGATGGTACGTGTATGGAATGAGCTGCCAGAGGATGTGGTGGAAGCTGGTACAATTGCAACATTTAAGAGGCATTTGGATGGGTGTATGAATAGGAAGGGTTTGGAGGGATATGGGCCGGGTGCTGGCAGGTGGAACTAGATTGGGTTGGGATATCTGGTCGGCATGGACGGGTTGGACCGAAGGGTCTGTTTCCATGCTGTACATTTCTGTGACCCTATGACTCATTATTTATTGTCCATGCAGATAGGAGCAACCATATTGTTTTGAATCTGGAGTCCTTTGTTGGTAAGGCTAGGTAAAATAATTTCCTTCACTTAAAAGACATTAGTGAACTAGATTTTTATTTTATGACCATTGACAATGGCTGTATGTATGCTATTCAGCTAGCTTTTTATTCCAGTATCACTTGAAGTTAAATTCAAATTTCACTATCTCTCTTGGTGGGATTTGAACCCATGTCCCCCAAAGCATTAAAGTCGTGTTCTGGTTTAGCCATAACCACTACACCACCACTTCCATGAATGATACCCAGAAAGAATTTCGGGAGGGTTTCTGCCTGACAAACCTTGACCTTTTTGAAGGAGTGAGGGGTCTTTGGGAAGTGATGTTCCATTCAATTGAAGTCTACCATAAATTCCTGTATTCGAACTTCCTATATGTTTATTTTCAGAAAGAAAGCAACTGTTTGAGGAGTAGTGGAACGTTTGGGAAATGTACTAACAAGGGTCAGAGTGGGCTCTATGTGCCTCAAAATGTTTTTGAATGGCCAATAGTATTGAATTGAGGTAAGTAGGCAAAGTGCCATACTGAAGCAGATGTATCAGTGAAAGTAGATCACTTGACTGCTCTGCTTAAAAGCAGCAAATGACCAGCCAAGGAGAATTATGTTCTCTATTACCAAGTCCGTTCATTTATCTGTGAAGGCATGCAGGGCAATTTGCAGATTTCGAAGATGCAAATTCTTTTTTTCAAGAATTTCAGGCAGTCTGGGAGCATGTTTTTCTTTAGAATAGTCTTTTTCATGTAAAAGTAAGCAATCTAAATACTTTGCTGCTTAGATGGTTAATGTTATTGAGGAATATAAAATGCTTTTTCAATTTTCAACAAACCATGTAGACAATTAGTACCCAAAAAATCTCAACAGTTGCTTTCCCAGTTTCTAACTCTTACTCCCATCCTTGTCAGCTTCACCGAGGCACTTGAACAGCTTCCATGGATTGAGCCTCAACTCATTATTGTTTAATGGAGGCAGTTGTCCCTTAACCTACCAGTTTGTATTAGATTTCTTCTTTCTCTTTTCCACAATTCAACAAGGCATAATTTCCCACCTAATGTTTAAGCTATGTAACTTTTTCTTCTCTGCTGCTCTTTAGCATGCTGCTACAGTTTCTCTATGTTCTGCTTTACTTCAATCCTCCATCCTCCACAATGTCTTTTTCTCTTCTTGGTTCCAGATTGAAATACACATTCCCTGTAATTGTCAATCGTCGTCTTCTACTCTTTTTCTTTTAATCGGTCTTGACCTTTTACCTTATCACTTCATCTTATACTTTCTTTCTCTTTATTTCGCTTTTTTTTACCAAACCATTTACTCTCTTTATCTTCCATTAATTCCGTGTCTTTCTCGCTTTCTTCTCTTTCCTCTGAGTTTATTCTCTCATTCCATTCCTTTTAAGTTTTACCATGCTGAACTTCAAATGTGACTGTTTTATTATTCTAATATACATCTACAAGAAATATTTTAATTATGTAAAAAAGCAGAAATTGAGAGAGCAACTCAGCAGATGCGACAGCATCTGTGGAGTAAAAGCATTGTTAATATTTCAAGTCCAGTGACCCTTCATCAGAATTGATGGTAGCTTGGAAACAATGCTGATGAGGGAGGTGGTAGAGTGACTGAATAGGTGGAGATGGAGCCCTGAGAGAGAAGTTAGGCCAAAAAAAGGATGGTTGACCATAAACCAGTGAAGAAGGAAAGCAGATAATGAGGATCATTATAAGTGAAAATGTGTCAGCCATGCTGGAGACAGCCCATATCATACAGGGCTTGGGCTGGTGGTGCGTTAACAAGCTGGAGAGTGGAGTTCAGGCTCCAAAATTATTGAACTGGATATTGGATCCTGAAGGCTGCAGTGCCCCCAAGCAGGAATACATTCTTGTGTTGAGCCTCACTGGAACGCTGCGGCAGGCACAAATGTTAGCTAAGGAGCGCTGTGAAGTGGCAGGCAGCTGGAAGCTTGGGCTATTGTAACCTCTTCTACCTATTTCATATTTCATACATGGAAGAATGCATTTCCTGATTATATGTTATATGTATCTTCAGTCTAGGAAGGAACAGGCAGGTAGGTTGCTGTGTTCTGACCTAAGAGGGAACAGGAAGGCTATTTAGCATAGAGGATTTGAATATTGATTCCCAGTTAATTGGTGGCAGTAAGTTTCATGCTGAATTGTTTCTGCTTGACCTTTTATTTGCTTAGAGGAATAAGGAAAGTGAGAATGTTAAATTGAAGTTGCAGACAGATGCTGTATGCTTGTCTGATTTTTCACTTTTAATTGCTAATTTGGAAAAAATAAATAAAAATATGCTTTAAATCTTGCTGCAAAAAAATTCTGTTTCCTTTTCTTATTCAATGAATATTTCTTTTGACCCTGAGTCCTTTGCATGTAGATTTGTGTCTTTAGGGCTGTTTGGTTCTCAAATATGCTTGATTTGCCTGAAGTGACTGTTCATTTGTTGCAATAACGTAAATTAACATATCCATTAAACTTGTCAAATTTAATCAGGGAATGTGGAAAAGTTAGTATTTTTTTGTCTTTATTGGAAGTAGGTGTCTTTCCAGTTGGAACAAAATGAATGTTGGATATATCTGAGATTCTTCTCTTGATACAGCACTGAATTGTGAAACTTTTTGCAGGGAAGGATGCATTAGAATGAACTTGTGAAAATGATGTACATTTATGTTACCTTTTACAAGACATACTCATCACTCTTCCTTATGTAATGGTACCATGGAGCTCCATTTTGCTTTTACTCCTTGGAAATAACTGTTATTGAATTCTAATTCCAGATGTGAGTGAATTGAAAGAGTGTCTACATATACTTGTGAAGGAACAGCAGGCGATTGCTGCACAAGCTGCAACCACAACCCTCTCTGGGATAAGACTGAAGCAGCGATTGGCCGTCCTTGAACGATACTTCATTGCACTCAGTAGAAGTGTACTCTTGGAACATACAAATGTCAAATGGAAGAGCCTGAATGTACCCATGCCTGTTGCTGACAAGAAAAGGTATATTTCAAGTTAATATTATCCCTTTTTATCAGTAAGATTGAGACAATCCTTTCAGTTCTTTCTGCTGTCATGTTTCCCTGTACTTGCCATAGCCTTTAAATCACATTATGCTCTATTTTCTTTCTAATCTCTGTTTTTTGTTTTTGCTTTCTCTGAATGTATCTTGTCCATGAAATCCACCTCTGCTCCCTTAACTCTATTCCCTCTAATGAGCACAGAAAATGCTGGAGAAACTCAGCAGGTTTGATAGCATCTAGAGAGAGAAATAGAGCCAAGGTTTTGCATCTGCTCTGCCTCTGAAAGGAGTTGGAAGATTGGTACTTTGTAGAGGAAGAGTAATAGGGCAGATGGTACAGAGGCTCAGTGCAAAAGGCAATGGGTTGTCAATCATGGAGGGAGAAAAGAAAGATGTTTAAAAATTTGTAAATTAAGATGTAAAAGAGAATTAGTCCTTTCTACAAAGTGCATTGTAAATAAGACACAAATGTGACATGGCAGTGAGGTATAGGAAAAAGGGTGGGGGAGAGAATGTAAGGAAAATGGAGAACAGACATAATGCTGTCAATTTCTGAAGTTGTTGAACTTAATAGGGAAACCTCAAGCCTCTCAAGTTCTGCAGGGGAAATTGAGGTGGTGTTCCTCGAGCTTGTGTTGTCCTTCAGTGGAACATTGCAGTGTATCCAGAGTAGAAATGTTGGCATGTGAGTAAAGTGATTTACTGAAATGGTAAGCAATTGGGAGATCAAGGTCATTTCTATGGATAGGGCGAAGGTCTTCTGCAAAGTGGTCACCCTGTCTGCATTTTAGTCTTGCTAAGGTAAAAGAAACTGCATTGTGAGCACAAATGCAGTAGACTAGATTGAAAGAAGTACAACTGAGTTGCAGCTTCACCTGACCTTGGATAGTGAGGAGAGAGGAGGTGAATGGGCGAGTGTTACACCTTATATGATTGCATGGACGAGCCAGGAAATGTGAGGAGTGATGGACAAATAGACCAGGGTGTAATGAGGGAACAGTCCCTCCACAATGGTAATGGTGGAGGAGAGAGAAAGTTGTGTTTGCTGGTTGTATTTTGTTGGTGATGGAACCCCATTGTTCTGGGAAGGAGGCGAAAGGGCGAGGGCAGAAGTGCGGGAGATGGGTTAGCTGTGGCTGAAGGCCCTGTCAACCTCAATGCTTTGGGGGAATCCTCAGCTGATGAGAAAGGAGGTCGTGTTAGAGGCAACCCAGTGGAAGGTGGCAGCATTGAAATAGACGCGATGGAGATCCTGATTCCTTCTAAATGATCATCTTGATTCTCTTCCTGTCATAAGTCATAGAGTCATGCAGCACATAAACAGGCCATTCAGTCCAACCAGTTCATGCCGAACATAATCCCAAACCAAACTAATCCCACTTGCCTGCTCCTAACCAATATCCATCCAAACCTTTCCTAATCATATTCTTTTCCAAACTTAAACATTGTAATTGTGTCCACATCCACCACTTTGCCTGGAAGTTTATTCCACAGATGTACCAGCCTTCTGTTTAAAAACAAAGAATTGCCCCATATGTCTTTTTAAAAAATCTATCTCCTCTCACCTTAAAAATGTCCCCTCTCGTCTTGAAATCCCACATTCTTGGGGAGAGACAACTGCCATTAACTGTAATAACCTCTCATTATTTTCCAAACTTCTATCAGGTCACCTCCTTCACTCCAGTGAAAACAGTCCGGCCTATCCATCCTTTTGTTATAACTCAAACCTTCCCTACCTGGCAACACCCTGGCAAATCTCTTCTGAACCTTAATGATATCCTTTCTATAACTGGGCGACCAGAACTGGATACATTATTCCAGAAGAGGCCTCCCTAATGCCCTGTACAACCTCAAAATGATGTCACAATCCTATACTCAAAGGATTGAGCAATGAAGGCACATGTGCCAAACACCTTTTTAACCACCTGTCTATATGTGACACAAACTTCAAGAATTATGTACCTGAACCCCTAGGTTCTGCAACACTATCCGAGGTGCTACTGTTAATTATATAAACAAGACGGAATTCCAGAAAATGAAGCCAGGCGGGACCAACACCCCACGATTCTAAGGACTACCAAAAATCCATAAACCAGGAGCCCCCCTCAGACCCATAGTCTCACTACCTGGAATACCAACTTACAGACTGGCCAAAGAACTACACGCAAGACTGAAATACCTAGTAGAAGAGTCACAGAACTCCATCCACTCCACCCAGCAATTCCTAAAAATCATCTAAAACACCAAAATAGAGGAAGACGAAACAATGATCTATTTGACGTAACAGCACTGTTCACCTCCATCAACATCGACCTGGCAAAGGAAATACTTACCACACTTTTAGAAGAGGCCATCATGCACACCCCAACCACCATCAACCACATTACCAACGAAAACATCTTGAAGGTAGTGGACCTGTGCCTCACCACCCACTTCACCTTCAACAACATAATCTACAAACAAACCAACGGCACACCATGGGATCTCCGCTATCAGGATTCATAGCCGAAGCGGTAATGCAAAGCATAGAACAAACAACCCTACCAACCATCAAACCAAAAACCTGGGTCTGTTACGTAGATTACACCTTTGTCATCACAAAACGAAACAAAATAGAAGAGACATTCAACATCATCAACAACACCCTCACAGGCATAAAGTTCACCATGGAGGAAGAAACCGACAACAAACTCACATTCCTGGACGTCACAGTTGAAAGAAAGGACAACGGAGAACTACAAACCGGCGTATACAGAAAACCGACAAACACTGACCAAATACTTAACTACACCAGCAACCATCCCAACACACACAAACGAAGCTGTATCAGAACAGTATTCCAATGAGCTGTATCAGAACACTATTCTCTTCGAAAAACAGAGGTGAACCACCTGTACGATGTATTCAAGAAGAACGGATACTCAAAAAATACAATGCGCAGATTCCTCAAGAACAAACCACGACAAGCAGACCAAACACAGCCAGAAACCCGAACCACCTTACCATACATCAAAGAAGTTTCAGAAATGACAGCCAGACTACCACAACCCCTCTGAATCCTAGTAGCACACAAATCCACCAACACTCTCAAACGAAAACTAACAAACTTAAAAGACCCAGTACAACCCATGGACAAAACCAACGTCATCTACAAAATTCCATGCAAACACTGCCACAAACACTACGTAGGACAAACAGGAAGAAAGTTAGCCACCAGGGATACACGAACACCAGCTAGCCTCAAAAAGACACTACCCTCTCTCCCTCGTAACCCTACACACTGATGAAAAAACCACCAATTCGACTGGGACATCTATCCTGGGACAGGCTAAGCAAAGACATGCCAGAGAATTTCTAGAGGCCTGGCACTCCAACCACAACGTCATAAATAAACACATAGATCTAGATACCATCTATCAAGCCCTCAGAAAATGAACAGGAAATGGCATCACCACAAACCCCAGGAACCCCATCCAGGACAAACAAATAAATAGAAAGCAGGAAACAACAGCTTCGCTTCACTTGGAGGTCGCCACTGATGATGTTACCTAGCCAGGTAATGAAACGTCTGGATATCAAACCTACAGCTCAGCGAGCAAACCTACACCCTAAACCTCAACCTGAGCTACAAACCTGGCATAAGCATTACCCTTGTTTGTTGTACCAAATGCAATACCTTCCATTTATCCACATTGAGCTCTATCTGCCATTTTTCAGCCCATTGATCCATTTGGTGAAGCTTCCTTTGTCATCTTAGAAAACCTTTTTCACTGTCAACCATGCCACCAACTTTGGTTGTGGTTGACAAATAATTCTCTCCCCTATATTTCCTTCTCCCTTTCAAAAGTCATCACCTTGGTCCCGTTGGCTCTCAAGTCCTTTCAAACTATTTGCACCGTCTCCAACCTCCTTTTTTCTCTTGAGAACTCTAATGTACTGACTCATATATGTGGAGAAAGTGAGGACTGCAGATGCTGGAGATCAGAAAGTGTGGCACTGGAAAAGCACAGCAGGTCAGGCAGCATCCTGAGGAGCAGGAGAGTTAACATTTTGGGCATAAGTTTCTCATCAGGAATTTCAATGCATTTGTGGATTTTTCCAGTCTGGTTTCTCAGCCCTGACTGAGCACTGAAACATTTCTAATTCAAGTCACAAATGACATACTCTGTCTGTGACCATGGTATATTACTGCTCTTTGGACTATCTTAGTCATTGATGTGGTTGACCCCAGGGTACATTATGAAGGATATTTTCCCTGGCTGTGGGATGTAGAACCAACCACAGCGTCTAGGAAGAAAAGGCAAGCCATTTAGGACTGAATTGGAGAGGAATATCTTTGTTAAGAGGGTGGTGAATCTTTGGAATTCTAGGCCCAAGAGGGATCCTAAGCTCACTTACGAAGCAAGTTCAAGATAGAGATGAATAGATTTTTGATTACTGATGACCTAGAGTTATGGGGATAGTACAGGACTATTGCATCACAGGAGATGATCAGCCATGATCTAGATTAACTGAGCATGCCTGAGGAGCTTAATGGCTTATTCCTGCTCCTATGTTCCTATTGTGATACTCCAGTAATTTTTCTCTTTGGGGCTGCCCTTCATGGCTCCATTCTTGATTATCTGAGAATCGCCAAATCTTGTTGGCTCTTTTTCCTGGTTTGCACAATTATCTTCTGGAGTCTCCTAAGGATCTATTCCTTGCCCTCATTCCTGTTGCTTATCTGCCTACCGACTCTTGATGGCATAATCAGCAATTAGGGGGTCACCTCTCAAATATTGACAGTGTCTAAGTCCACCTTTTCACCATCTCTATTGTGATCTTGTTACTGTCTCTGTCAGTTAATCAGTCCTGGACAAGCCAGAGATTGCTCCAATTAAACACTGGGAAGAGTTAAATTGCCACAATCGCTTGTCAGCAATTCTACACCCCGTCCTGTCCACTGTACTACTTTGGCTTTTCACTAGAGGATTTGGAATATTTTTGTATTATATTTACACATAAAATGGATCAGTCAGACATTTGAGATGAGGTTGCTTCTCACCATTCTCGATTGACCTTTTGATCTTGTGTTTAAACTCTGGCCAAAATCAGTTCATGCTTATATTGGACATATGGCATCTAACTTTGGTTATTAACTTCAATTTCCACTGACTTTGTTGCCAACTCTTTATTGCCTATTTTATGCTATTGCACAAAATAAAGGTCTACTAGATTGTCTTTCTGACCTTGTTAACTTTGTGAATGGTTGAAAGTTCTACTACGCTGAAAATGTGGCTTGATGATCTTCTGCAGGTCAGTATTCGTGAACTAAATTTGCATAAGATTAATTGTAAAGACAGGTGCACATTGTAGCTTTCATTGCATTTGCACTGAAGTGGAATAGGACTGGAGTTGTTGAACAGTTAACGAACATTTTTTTAAATTGTTTGTTAGTAGATGGAAATGCATAATGTTGACTGTTTTATTTGAAAGCTTCTGTGCAAATGTGGTGGGGTATTTTCAAAGTTTTCAACAGATCTGAAACATTATGATAGTACGAGGTTCGTGTTGGCTATGGTAGATTGGGGTACGTTGCTTAAAAGGACGACATTGGAAAAGCAGAGGCAAATATTCGTAGAGCCCATGGGTGAACTGAACAATTGTTTATTCCTGTCTGGCACAAAAGTGAAATGGAAAGGTGACCAGGCCATGGCTTATAAGGGAAATTAGAAATAATATTAGATCCAAGGGAGAGGCATAGAAATTGGCCAGAAAAAAACCCCACCAGAACTGAGGAGTGGCAGTAGTTTAGAGTTCAGCAAAGAAGAACAACATGGATTGTTTAAGAAGGGGAAATAGATTATGAGGATAAGCTTGCAGGAAACATAAAATTATTGACTATTAAATTTTCAGTAATTATTTGGAGGTAAAACGATTGGGAAAACAAATGCAGGCTCCTTACAATCAGAAACTGGGGAATTTATTATGTAGGGCAAAGAAATGGCTGACCAAGCATTTATATATTTTGGTTCTATGCTCACAAAGGAGGACATAAATAACATACGAGAAATTTTGAGAAACATGGGGTTTGATGAAAGGGAGGTATTGAGGGAAATCAGATTTAGTAGGGAAATGGTGTTAAGGAAATTGATGGGATTGAAGGTCAATAAATTCTCAGGCCCTGAAAATCTACATTCCAGAAATGTTGAAGAAGTAGCTCTCAAAATAGTGGATACATTGGTGGCCATCTACCAAGTTTCTGTAGACTCTGGAACAGTTCCTAGATTGGAGGGTAGCTAATGTAACCCTCTGTATTAAAAAGGGTGGCAAAGGGATAACTGGGAATTGTACATCCATTAGCCTGATGTTGATAATAGGGAAAACGCTGGAGTCCATTACAAAATAATTTGTAGCTGAGCATTTGGAAAACACTAGTAGAATTGGACAGAATTAGCACAGATTTCCAAAAGGGAAAACGTGCTTGATTAATCTACTGGAATTCTGAGAGGGTGTAACTCGTTGAATTGATGAGAGGAACCAGTGGATGTGGTTTATTTGGACTTTTAGAAGGCTTTTGATACCCAGACACCTTCAGCTGCTTCATCAAAGATCTTCCCTTCATCAGGTTACAAATGGGCATGGTGGCTGATGATTGCACAATGTGTAGCACCATTCATGACTCCTCAGATAATGAAGCAGACCATGTTTAAATGTAACAAGACCTGAACAATGTTTAAGTTTGGGCTGATAAATGGCAAGTAGCATTCACACCACGCAAATGCCAGGCAATGATCATGTCCAATAAGAGAAAACCTAATCATCGACCCATGACATTTGATGGTGTTACCATCACTGAATAGAGCACCAACATCCTGGGAGTTACCATTGATCAGAAACTCCATATGAATACGATGGTTACAACAGCAGAGTAGAGACAAGAAATACTGTTGTGAGTAATTCACCTCCTGACTCCCCAAAGCCTGCCTGCCATCTGCAAGGCACAAGTCAGAAGTATGGAATACTCCCTTTTGCCTGGATGGGTGTAGCTCCAACAACACTCGAAGCTTGACATCATCGAGGACAAAGTAGCTCTCTGGACTGGTACTGCATCAACTCCTTACGCCATCGGCAGTCAGTAGTAACAGCGTGTACTGTCTACAAGATGCACCAGAATTCACCAAAGATTATTAGATAGCACCTCCCGAGTCCACAACCACATCCATCTGGAAGGATAAGGACAAATAATTGGAAACAACATCACCTGCAAGTTTCCCTCCAAGCTAATCATTCTCCCTTTTCCCGCCCCCCCACCATATCCCAGATCCAACCCTCCAACTCAGCACTGTACTGTTGACCTGTCATTCCTCCCCATTTCCTTCCCACCCATCTGCTCTACCCTCCCATCGACCTATCACTATTGCTCTTCATCTGCATCCACCTATTGCCGTCCCACCTACCCCCCCCCCCAGCCCTACCCCTACCTCCACTATCTCTCATCACCCTTCTCCCTCCACATTCCTGATGAAGGGCTTATGCCCGAAACGCTGACTTTCCTGCTCCTTGGATGCTGCCTGATCTGCTGTGCTTTTTCAGCGCCACCCTTTTCGACTTGGAGATATATTATTATGCCTTCACTGTTGCTCAGTCAAAATCCTGGAAATCTTTACCTAAGGGCATTGTGGGTCTACCTACAACATGAACTGTAGCTGTTCAAGAAGGTGGCTCACTCCCATCTTAAGGGCAGTTAGGACTGGGTAATCGATGCTGGCCAACCAGTGACGCTCATGTCCCATGCCTGAATAAAAAAAGACATAGCGAGCAGATTCATGTGCAGGAATAAGAACTTCTTGCTGCAATTATACAGGACCTTGGTGAGACCACACCTGGAATATTGTGCATAGTTTCGGTCTCTTTATCTAAGGAAGGATGTTCTTGCCATAGAGGAAATGCAGTGAAGCTTTTTCCTGCGATGGTGGGACTGATATAAGAAGACAGATTGAATCGGTTGGGATTGCATTTGCTGGAGTTCAGAAGAATGAAGGGGATCTCATAAAAATCTATAAAATTCCAACAAGACTGGACAGGCTCGCTGCAGGAATGATCTTAGTGATGTGTTTCTAGAACCCATGGTCACAAAGTAAGGTTATGGAGTAAACTATTTCAGACAGATGAGAAGCGATTGCTTCACCCAGAAAGTGGTAAGCCTCTGGAATTGACTACCACAGAAAGCAGTTGAGGCCAAAACCTTGTATGATTTCAAGGAAGAGTTGGAGATAGCACTTGGGGCGAGAAGAATCAAAGATGATTGGGGGGAAAAGCAGGAGCGGCTGCTTGAGGTTGTCAACCATGATTATAATGAGTGATGGAACTGGACTGAATGATCTACTGTCTTCTCTGTTTCTATGGTAAAAATTGGTTTGATTTTATTATTAATTAAAATTTAAACATCATTTTAAAAAACTCATTCTTAGCAATCAACAGTTAGACTTGCCTTATTCATTTGCCTTGCTTATAACAACTGAGTGCCTTCCCAGGCCACATTAATGGGCAGTTCAGATGCAGTTACGTTAAGGTGAGACTGGAACCTGATTGTCAACCCGAAAGGAAGCAGTTACAACGTATTTGAATCTCAACTTCTTTTCAGTAAGATAGCAAGAAGATAATAAAAGCAAGTTATAAGTAAAATTTAAGGAAGAACATTGAGTTTTAATTGAGAAGTAGATCAATGAAGTAAAGTAAATACTGTTTTTGCGTAACTAGTCTGACTAATGTATGTTTAAAAACTGGTTATAAGTCCTCTTTCTGTCTCTGTGTAGCAGTACATTTTAAAGAACAGAAGAATCCAAGTTCGCTTTTTCAGTATGTTCATGAGCTGGTATCATTTGGGATGTAACAGTTTACCAAAGTGGCACCAAATTGGGTGATGGAAAGATTGGTGTGGGTTCCTTTCCAGAATTTTTAAAAAAATTCATTCTTGGGGTGAGGGCATCACTGGCTAGGCCAGCATTTATTGCCCAGAGGGCAGCTAAGAGCCACCACATTGCAGTGGGTCTGGAGTCAAGTAGGCCAGACGAGGCAAGCATAGCAGAGACCTTCCCAAAAGAACATTAGTGCACCAGATGGATTTTTACAACAATCGAAGCATCGCAGATCCTTAGTTCCAGACATTTTTATTGAATTCAAAGTCCACCTTCTGCTGTGGTGGGAATTGAACCCACATCCCCAGAACATTGCCTGGGTCTCTGGAAAGGCATTCCAGTGATTACTCCACTAGGCCATACCCTACCCTATTGTTATCAAGTGACTCTGAGGAAAAGTACGTCAAGTTTGTGCATATCAGATGACAACAGCATCTGGTTTTCTTGATGAATCCCTCCACACTCAGCTGGCTTGCTGATATTCTAAGCAGGTTTACTCGTGAAGAACGGTGGTTGGAGTAGTATGATAGAGGCTATTTGGGGGCACCTTTGGCATTTGTAAGAGTAATTTCCCCATTGAGATCCAGTGCATTTAGGAAGTAACAGAAGAAGAAATGCTTATTTTGCTTGCATATTTGCGCATTAAAAAGTTGGCATGCATGTCATTTTAACATCTTAAAAATTTCAGTTCTAGGCCAGTTGGGAAAGGCGTTGAAGGACTTGCCAGGGTTGGATCCAGAGCAGCACTTTCTTTTGCCTTTGCATTCCTTCGCAGAGCTTGGAGGTCAGGTAAGAGGGAATGCTGCATGATCGTGCACAACTTGCTTTATGGACGAAATACAGATTTCACTTTTTTTTTTGAAAGCTTTCCAGGCACATTTTGTTTATTTTTATTTTTAAGGTGAAGATGCAGACTTGTGCTGTGAGTTACTACAAGAATCTTTGGATGCACTTCGTTCTCTCCCAGAAGCATCCTTGTTTGATGAAGGCACAGTATCCAGTGTGTGGCTAGAAGTAGTGGAGAGAGCAACAAAATTTCTCAGGTCTGTTGTCACAGGGTAAGTTGGTGTTATGGACAAGCTTAAATTTGATATTTTGACGAGAAAAGAAATTTACTGGCTTCATATAATTTGCTTAAAATTCTGTTGTTGTGCAGCGATCTTCATGGAGCACCAAGCTCTAAGGGATCAGGGAACATTCCACTTCAAGACCAGCATTTGGCTCTTGCAATACTTCTAGAATTGGCAGTACAAAGGGGAACACTGTGGTAAGGAATGCAAACTAGTGTATTTTCATGTGTTAAACTAAATTGTTTTATTTTTAAGTAATTACTAACCAAACTGCCTCAGTAATGAAATGGGGAAGAATGGTATCAAGTTGAATGGTATCAAGGCATTCATTGATAATCTAGCTTGTTGCACTTGTTCAAATTTATTTCAAAAATACTTTGATCATAGAATCATAATATGGAAGCAGGCCACTTGGTCCATTGAGTCCACATCCACCCTCTGAAGAGCATCCCACCCAGATCCACCCCCCCTACCCAATCCCTGTAAATGTGCACTTCTCATGGCTAATCCACCTCGTCTACGCATCTTTGTGCTGATAAACTTTAAAAATTGTCATGAGCGTGATGACCAGGGCTTGCAACATGACTGACTTGAAAGCTGTATAATCAAGAGGACTTGTTGACATCTGCCATTTGCACATTCCTGTTATTCCAATTTCGAACCATTTGCCTTGCCAGCAGTCAGCTTCAAGGGGAGCCCTGAAGATTGGGGATAGAACTGATCAAGGGCAGATATCTCTGCATCTCCTGCATTTTTAATGGGCTTTCGGTGATCGTTACTGATAAAGTCAAAATTACCTTTATATAGATTGGGTCTTTGGAAAATTTTTTAAGTGATTGAATCTAAGTACTTCAATGTCTATAATATAGGAATACGGCATTGGTTAGTAATTCGACATGCATACCACTTTTGAATCACCAGTACACCATCTTCGTGTTACTGAGCCAGTCGTACAGCATGGAAGCAGACCGTTTGGGCTGGCTTTGTCTATTTTTGGTATTACATGTTATGTGTTTTCATATTTTAAATTCCTTCATTTGTGTATGAATATTATATCATTTTTGATAAAAGTTGTGCTGTAATTCAGTCTTTATTGAATGAAATAGAATTTTTCTAAAAAGTGTTTTGCATTTTAATATATTTCGAGGTAATGCAGTTTTTGCAAAGTAACTTTTGTTCTTCAGATTAACTTGCGCAGTCTCCTGCCTAAGACATTTTAGACCTGTCAGAACATGAACATAGAAACTCCACAGGCTTAAACATGACTTTTGGCTTATCGAGTTAATGCTTTGATTTTGTTACCTATCAGTGGGAACTGTTTTAAGCTTAAATTCTGGTCTTTACTCTCATCTTTATAATTGCTTGGGTAGTAACAATTTTCTATCCCTTTTGTTTCATCTATATTGGTTAGTAGCATACTGTTTGTAGCACTGGCATCTACCTGGCATTGTAGGAAATTGCCCAGGTATTTCATGATAACAAAAAAGAACAAATCTTCGACAGTGCTATTAAGAGGCATTACTCAACATTACTTTTCTCACTGCTCAATTTGAGTTCCACCAGGCCCCTTCAGCTCCTGACCTTGATCCAAAATGAGTAAAAGTGTTGAGTTCCATTGGGATCATTATTCTTGACATCAAAGTGGCATTTTACTGGGTGTAACATCAAAGAAAAGTTGTAAAACTGGAATAAATGGGAATCAAAGAGAACTCTTCCAGTTGTTTGGAGTCATACCTAGTGCGAAGGAAAATTTGATACCCATGATAAAGTTAACTGTATGCCTAGAAGGGTTTGAAATTGAAGAAGAATTGTTGGATAGATCATTGAAGGTGGCAGGACGGATGGAAAGAGGAGCTAATAAAGCTTAAGTGACGTTGGCTATTTTAATAGGGACATAGATGAGAAAGCAGGTTTTACTGAATCTATACACAATACTTGTTAAATGTCAGCTGGAGTATTGTGTGCAGTTCCTGGTGCTTTGCTGTAGGGACATTGTGAATGCTAAGAGGAAATCTGCTGGGTTTATAAAAGCATAAGAGGTCTCCCTAGAGTAGATTGGGGGAAACTGGTCCCGCTTATAAAAGGATCAAGATCTGAGAGGACACTGATTTGAAGTGATTTGTAAATGTCGGCTGGGACCTTGTTAGTTTATTGAATGCTTTTTTTTCTTTCTTTCACTAAATATTGGTCACCTCTTCAAATTGGTGCTTTGTATCAATTTTTTGCCTTGCTCTTGGGAATGACCTTGCCTTGAGTTTTACTTTAAGTATATTACTTAATTTAATATGCCCATTGCTGTTTATAATTTGTAGGAATGGTTGTCAGCTGAGAATAGGATTGGGTTTAGCTGTGATTTCTATGCTTGAATGACCTATTGACCCTGAATGTCTAGTCTCGTATTTGAGTAGCCACTTGAATTTGCAGGAAATAAGTTTGTGTCATTCACCAACACTGCTGTGTCAGGATGCGTGAATCAATTTATCAAAACAACATATTGTCATGAAAGTTAGGCAGAAAATGTATGTTAAAGTTAAATGGTGTCGACCAGTGGGAATATACAATGTTTTTACATTCATGCATAGAAAGCATGGATGACTGAAAAATAGGAGGCATGACGCCTGCCCAAATATTTTATCCGTTTTTCAAAAATCTTGGCAAAATATGTGAGAACCTAGTTTTGAATGCCTCATTTATTGAATATTCATTTTTCTTAATAGCCAAATGCTGTCCGCTGTTTTGCTACTACTGCAGCTTTGGGAAAATGGAACCAGGGAAACTGACAATGAAAGATCCTCACAAGGTACTAGCGCACCACTTTTACCTCTTCTGCAGAGATTCCAGAGTATACAGTGTGGAAAAGATTCGCCAATTGCAGATGAAGAGGTATGAGTGGACTTGAGAGAAAGCTTTCATGTCAATTAAAAACAAAGTACTACATACATTTGTCTTGCATTGCTGGTATGAAATGTAAGAAGTCTTGTGTGCATTTTTGGAAGAAAGTTGCTGCACATGAGGATATAGAGCATGTTTGTTCCCTTCCTCCCTACCTCTGTTCACTGGCTGAATATAATTGACTGTAGCTGCTCAGAGCAACATAACATATCAATAATGTGGAATACATCCTTTTGATTTTACACAGTGTAACAAGTTCGATCTCTGAAGTCTTAAGCATGGGTAGTAGACCGTAGAACCAAAAAAGGTGCATTTGGAGAATTCCTGCATGGTTGTCAATAAGCAAAATGAATGTTTGCAAACTTCATTCCCATACGTTTTGTTTAGACATTGAATAGAAAACAGACGATCAAGAGCATGGGTGTACAGCAACACCTCTTTGGTTTCAATACTTGCAAGCACTTGCCTGGGGACGTGGCAGTGTAGTGATAATGTCACTGGACGAATAATCCAGATCCTGTGGGCATGGGTTCGAATCATGACAGCAGGAGGTTAAATTTGAATTCAATAGAAATCTGGAATGGAAAAAATAAATGACAACTGTGGGTAATAAGTGCTGGCCTAGCCATCGACACCCATGTCCTCTGAAGTAAATTAAACTAAGACAAATTTGGGAATGATGAATTTATGACCCATATTCATCTAATGCTGTTTGTGAGAAACACTAGTTCTATTTGCAGTTGTTGTTGCTTTTTCAATTGGGTTTCATGTCTAACTGGAAGGTGAGCAAGTCATGAATTTCAGTTTTAGATTTGAAAGTGCTGCTATAGATTTTATTGTTTTGTTCAGTAGTAAATTGTATTAGTAGGTGAAAGATGCAGATATTATATGCCCCTGTGGTTGACCATCAGATCTTTCTGTTTTTGGCAAATGTCCTCTCCTGTATCATTTTGCTGTTTAACACTTGACTGAAAATTAAGTAAACTCAACAATATAAATCAACTGAAATGAGCAATCCTGAGACTTGGACTTTTAACAATTGTGTGATTAAATGGTGCTAATACTTCTGGACTCTTGAGTAACTTCACAAAAGATTACCGGACTTGATTGCGATTAGTGTACTGTAAGCAGATCGATCTTTGGCCTGTTTCTACGCTGTAGAAAGACTTACTCTGAGCTTTTTAAAAATTTTCTGATTTATCATTATGATTTTGTACTTTTGAAGGTCGGTTATGCTGGCCTTTTTATTTCTTTATTTTTCTTTTTTCCCTTAAAAATTTGTACTCAAAGAATCTGTACCTAGGTACCTTTGTACTTCGATGGTGCTGTAAGTGGTGACTTCTAAACCTTTGCTGTACTCATTTGAGTATATGTGACAATAAGCTAATTCAGTTCAATTCAATTCCATACAATGCTGTCAGACGTGCTGAATTTCTCTCGCAATTTCTGTTTCCATTTGTTATTCTTTTTTATTTTCTTGGTTTCCCATGCCAATGAAGAACATTTATCGTTATTTTCCACCAAGGGCATGATAAACCATGTTTACTCCAATATCCACCCAGAAGGTTTGCACTAAAAAGGATTGGCTTTATATCTTCTAGATTATTTAAGGCTGCAAAGTAGAGTATGCATTTTTCTGAACTTGATTCCCTGTTTGTTCTCAAGACTCCCTCATCAGTAACCTCTTTCATCATCATACTTGGCATAAATCATCATAAGCATTGTATCTGCCTGAGTGCATGACCAGTTTAACAGTCCAGTAAAATTTGTTAGCTGATTCTCATGGGTGAAAAATCATTTTTCTTTGAGGATTGGCTCAATTTGACAAGTAGTAGTTAATACTTCAAGTAAGATTGTTAATCCGAAGTTACCCCTAACTTATTTTGCTTAATATCTAAATTTTTGTATTTAAAGCTGATCTCCAATCTTAAATTCCTTTTTTTATTTATTTATGCTCAAAATCCGTTGAGTCTCCTCACAGCAAGCTTTTGGTGCATTTCATAAATATGACTGCTCGGTTTTCTTTGTTGTCAAACATTGCTGAATTGGCAGAGTGGAAGCAACCTATTTCCTGCAAGATGGACCTCACTGAGAAAACGAACCCTCTCGACGTGGTTGAACCCAGAAATACACTTGTTTAACTTCCATTCCTTCCCTTCTATATCACCTCCCTTTGAAACTTCTCACCCAGCTAAAATGCAACTTTTTTATTGATTGAGTGACAGTCACATGAAGGTGTTCTTTGTGATGGTAATAACATCTTCAAGATTACTTTACCTACGTAGGGGAATCCACCTCTAATATCTTGATCACTAAGTTTTTTCTTAAAACCCCAAGATACTTGTCAGTTTAATTGCACTGGTTTCATGACATACTTGTAAACTTTGTCTAATTTTGGGTTTGTATTCTTCAAATGTTGAAACTAACTTGTGAATTGCAGTAATATATCTGCTGTTGAAAAATCAAGAATTAAATGATATTTTGTTTTATTCCAGATATTGGGAAATCCTTTGAGCCCAAATGAATGTTTCTTGAGATATCTTACTTTACCCCAAGATAATGATTTGGCTATAGACCTACGGCAGACAGCAGTTGTGATTATGGCTCACTTAGACCGTTTGTCAACTCCCTGCATGCCACCACAATGTAGCTCTCCTCCATCTCAAAAGGTAAAAATGTGCAAATTACTTTGAAGTCTCAACATGAGCATAGAAACATCCATTTCAAATGATTTATTATGCATTTTGCAATCTAATCCATAATTCAAATTTGGTTGTCAGACACTTTGAAGATGTAATATGGTGGGCATTTTTTGCTATATTTGAGTCCATTTCTATACTCGCTGCTTGTCCTTTTGAGACTCCTAGATTGGATGATGTGTAACATGGGAATCTCTATCTCTAAGATATCTGTGCTCTCCAATTGAAACTAAAAGTTGTCTCTTAGTTGCACTAAGCGACTCTCCTCTCAGTCTGAGTTGCAATACTTTCCAGTTTGGCTTTAGATGTTCTCTTGGGCATGATCAACACTGATGAACCCAACTGTCTCTTGCTGTCTTTGAAAAGAGTGTGTGGGTGCAGTACTGATGGTAGAGGGACCCACCGAATGTGGAGATCTTGCTGGATTTATCAGCAACATTTCTTATGCTTTACCAGGTGCAAAATAAACAATAAGTGAAATGATGTAATTCACATATTAATACAAAGCAAGTTGAAGTTGAATTTTGGTGAGTTTGCAACAGATCGAACTTGCACCATGTAGCTCTGGTTGGACAATCCCTGATGGCTGCAGCAAATCTTTGCCCACCTTGTCAAAAATAATGTCGTACTCCCATTTCTAATAGTTTTATGACTAATAAAGACAGCTGTTTATAGAAAATGAAAAGAGCAATGTTTTTATATATCCTGCTGAGGTTTCCTGAAAGTTCATCTTTAATCACTGGAGACCCTGGAAAGTTGGCAATCTTAAAGTGCAAGTGTACACTCCTGGTCTTAGGACCAAGATTCAGACCTGTCTGATTTTGTAGCTCTGATTACAATGGATAGAACAACTCCAGGATATAACCAGCTCCTCATGCTGAAGAGGTTCAACTTCCTAAGATATTTTTATGTAGCTGAACTCAAAATGCTGTAAATATTCAGTTGGTGAGTGAGGATCTGCGTACAGAAAAGATGGGTTGAAATTTCTGGTAGGGCTTCTTTTCCCTCAGCATTTGTAGATTTTTGCATGAAATTATAGTTTCAGCATTCATATGACCAAACATGGATGTTTTGGGTTTGCATGGATTAAGCAGCCTTTTTGCATTTTCTGTTTTCCTTGCACACAAGAGGGTGAAAGCACAGCATACAAGGCATGTGCAACTACCCCTCCACCCCGCTCAAGGAAAAATAAAAAGAAATTTTATCTCAAAATCTCTAAACCTGTTCAATGACCCAAAACCTCCACTTTTACCAAAATGTTTCTGAAACTTTTTAACTAATCCTATCAGACATTGTTTCCTCTTTTAACTTCAAAATTTGTGTACAAGTATGGATACTGACATTGCCTGGAACATTGATTTGCACTGAGAATTCTTGTTTTCTTTTGAATTTTGTGGTAGGGATCTTTGCAAGAAGTCCTTGGCTGGGGGCTGCTTGGATGGAGAAGCCAAACAACGGTGATTTGTCCAATTCAATGTGAAGGCATTGCCAATCTTGGAGTGATGCAGATTGCCTGTGCCGAGAAATGTTTCGTCATTCTATCAAGGAATGGAAGGGTTTACATTCAAGCATACAGCAGTGATACACTGGTAAGTTTATAGTGCTTCTTTTACCTTTCTGTTGTGTACTGATTTTTGATAGTTGGATTAGGTTTGCTTCAGTCACTAAAAAAAAATTAGAATCATTGTGGCTGCTTTCATCAACCTGTGAATTAACCAGGCAAAATTTAAAGAGAGAACTTGCATTTATACAGCACCTTTCATGTTGTTAAAACTAATGAATTACTTTAGTTTGTTCTGATCTGCAGATAAATGTAATACAAAATCCTACACACCGAATGAGAGAAATGACCAGTTAACTGCTTTTGTTTGCAAAAAAAAGGTCATAATCTAAAATATATAGACATATATGGCAAACGTTTGGTCTAGTTGGCTCATTTGGGCATTTACCTGAGACTCAACTCCCTTGGACTATCATTGTATGAGAGAAAGTGAATTGTTGTTCTTCCTCTTGACAGTCTCATCCTCTCTAACTCTGCCCAGGGGATACTTAATGTACTTTTAAATTTAAAACATTTAAAATTGCTAACTTTCTTTGGACCTTGCAAAGAGGTACTCTCTGCAATCAAATCAGCAGACAGTTCAGTTGGATGTAAGAAGAAACAGTTCCTGAAACATTGAACAAAAGTACTTGAGTCAAACTAACCTTAACAACATTTGCAAGAGTGATGTGACCACTTGACATATTGTCAGAAAACTTATCATCTGACCTCCAGTAATATGCGCAACCAGAATTAGCAACCTCGCAAGAAGTTCCAGACCCATATTTACATCGGTTCATGAAGTGATAGTTTAGTTATACGAATGCTGAAGCTTGGACCTTTTGGGTTTGCATAGATTAAGCAACCTTTTTGCATTTTCCGCTTTCCATGCCCACAACAAAAGGATGAAAGCACAGCATGCAAAGCATGTGCAACCACCCCCCCGCCCAAAAAAAAAGAGATTTTTACGCAAAATCTCTAAACCTATTCAATGACTCAAAACCTCCACCGTTCTCTGTGAAGCGGAAATCCAAAAATGAATGATCCTTTAAGAAAATAAGCTCCTCCTTAATCACAGTCTTGATTGGGTTATGCTTTATTTTTAACTGTCCCATGGTTGCAGATTTCCTCGCTCGTGGCAATATTCTCTGACAATGAGCATGTACCCTGTCAAGTTTATCCAGGATCTTCCTACTTTTCAAGAAGATTATTTCTCATTGTTCTAAGCTTCCATAAGTATAGCCTAACTTGCTCAAACTCTCCTCATAAGATAGCCCATTCATTACAGGAATCGCTCTAGTGAACTTGCTCGAAACTGTTTCAGATGATGACTGTATCGGCGCTACCTCGTGCTCCCACGAGGAGGTTGAACAGTTCATCCACTTTACTAACACCTTCCACCCCGACCTCAAATTTACCTGGACCGTCTCAGACTCCTCCCTCCCCTTCCTAGACATCTCCATCTCTATCTCGCACGACCGACTCAACACAGACATATACTATAAACCAACTGACTCTCACAGCTACCTAGATTACACCTCCTCCCACCCTGCCCCTGTAAAAATGCCATCCCATATTCCCAATTCCTTCGCCTTCGCCGCATCTGCTCCCAGGAGGACCAATTCCAATACCGAACAACCCAGATGGCCTCCTTCTTCAAAGACCGCAATTTCCCCTCAGACGTGGTTGACTATGCTCTCCACCGCATCTCCTCCGCCCTTGAACCCTGCTCCTCCAATCACCACCAGGACAGAACCCCACTGGTCCTCACCTACCACCCCTCCAGATACATCGGATCATCCTTCATCATTTCCGCCACCTCCAAATGGACCCCACCACCAAGGATATATTTCCCTCCCCACCCCTATCAGTGTTCCGGAAAGACCACTCCCTCCGCGACTCCCTTGTCAAATCCACACCCCCCACCAACCCAACCTCCACTCCTGGCACCTTCCCCTGCAACCATAAAGAATGCAAAACTTGCGCCCACACCTCCCCCCTCACTTCCCTCCAAGGCCCCAAGGGATCCTTCAATATCCATCAGAAATTCACCTGCACCTCCCCACACATCATTTACTGCATCCGCTGCACCCGATGTGGCCTCCTATACATGGGGGAGACAGGCTCAGAGAACACCCCTGGGACACCCGCACCAACCAACCCAACCGCCCCGTGGCTGAACACTTTAACTCCCCCTCCCACTCTGCCAAGGACATGCAGGTTCTTGGCCTCCTCCGTGTGGGCGGCCCGGTGGCACAGTGGTTAGCACTGCTGCCTCACAGCGCCAGAGACCCGGGTTCAATTCCCGCCTCAGGCGACTGACTGTGTGGAGTTTGTACATTCTCCCCGTGGTTGTGTGGGTTTCCTCCGGGTGCTCCGGTTTCCTCCCACAGTCCAAAGATGTGCAGGTAAGGTGAATTGGCCATGCTAAATTGCCCATAGTGTTAAGTAAGGGGTAGATGTGTAGGGGTATGGGTGGGTTGCACTTCAGCGGGTCGGTGTGGACTTGTTGGGCCGAAGGGCCTGTTTCCACACTGTAATGTAATCTAAATCTAATCTAATCACCAGACCATGGCAACATGACGTCTGGAGGAAGAGTGACTCATCAACCACAGGGGATGAATGTGGGTTTCTCCAGCTTCCTCATTTCTCCTTCCCCCACCTTTTCTCAGTCCCAGCCCTAAGACTCAGCACCACCTTCTTGACCTGCAATCTTCTTCCCAACCTCTCTGCCTCCACCCCCTCTCCGGCCTATCACCCTCACCTTAACCTCCTTCCACCTTTCGCGTTCCCAACGCCCCTCCTCCCTACCTTTTATCTTTGCCTGCTTGGCACACCCTCCTCATTCCTGAAGAAGGGCTTATGCCCGAAATGTCGATTCTCCTTCTCCTTTGATGCTGCCTGACCTGCTGTGCTTTTCCAGCAACACATTTTTAAGCTCTGTTTCAGATACAAGTATATCCTTCCTTTAACAAGGACACCAGAACTGTTCAATATTCTCAGTGCAGTTCAACAATGCTTGATATCATTGTAGTAAGGCATTAAGTATTTCATCCCCATTATGATAAAGGCCAGCATTCAAGTAGCTTTGCTATGCCTGCATGCTAACATGTTGTAATTTGTCGACAAGGACACTTGAGAACTCTAACATATTATAGCATATGTAACTGTCTCTCTTTAAATAATCTGATTTTTCTATCCTTCCCACCGAAGTGTACAGCGTTACGTTTTCCCGCGTTATAGTACATCTGCCAGGTTTTAGACCACTGACTTATCTCTCACTTTGCAAACATCCTTTATTCTCCTCACAACAGATAGGTTTGTCCTCCCTATCTTTGTATCACTAACAAATTTAGTGACAGTGCATTGGTTCATGGATTTGTATCATTAATGTAAATCCAAGACTGGACCAAGTGGTACCACACTGCTTAGAGCTTGCCAACCTGATGATGATCCAGATTCTGTTCCTGTTAGTTAGCTACACCTGTGTTTATATCATTCCTGATGCTACAATCTCTAATCCTGTGCAGTAACTTTTACATGTGACATATTATCAAATGCCTCTTAGAAATGCAGCTACACTAGATCTGCTGTTTCCTTTTATACATTTTGCTTATTACACCCTTAAAGGATTCCATAATACATTTGTCAAACATGATTGCCCCTTCACAAAGCTATGTTGACTCTGCCTAATTTCATTATGGGTTTTGAAATATCCCACTACTGGCATCTTGATAATAGGTTGGAGTATGCACTCTGGGAGAGTATGTTTCACTGGCTGGATCCGCATTTATTGCCCATTCCAAATTGGTCTGGAGAAGATGGTGTTGAACTGCCTACTTGATTTTGATCGAAGAGCAGTGAATGAATGATCATATATTTTCTAGTCAGAATAGTGAGTGGCTTGGAGAATTATTGCAGGGGAGATGTTCCCATATATTTGCTGCCCTTGATCTTCTAGATGGTAGTTGTGTATTAGGAAGGTGCTGTCTAAGGATCTTTGAACTCCTGCAGTGCACCTTGTACATACTGCTGCTGAAATGCATTGGTGGTGGAGAGTGTGAATGTTTGTAGTTGTGGTGCCAATCTAAGCAGGCTGCTTTGTCCTGGATGGTTGTCAAGCTTCAGTGTTGTAGCTTCACCCATTCAGGAAAGTGGGAGTCTCTCATCACGATCCTGACTTGTGTCATGTCGGAGATTCAGGCTTTAGGGAGTCAGTAAGTGAGTTATTCTCCGCAGGATTCCTAGTCTCTGACTTGCTGTTGTGACTACAGTATACATATGATTAGTCCAGTTGAATTTCTGATCAATAGGACCCTCCTGGTGGTGGTTAGCGTGTGCTTCAGCAATGCTAATGTCATTGACTTTCAAGGGACAGCGGCTAAGTTCTGTTGGAGCTGGTCATTGCCTGGCAGTTATATGTCATGAATATTTCTTGCTATTTGTCAACCCAAGCGCTGGTTATTATTCAGGTCTTGATGTATTTGGACATGCATCCCTTCAGTATCTGTGGAGTCACCGATTTCTGCTGGACATTTTGCAATTTTTGGCGAATATCCCCACTTCTATGATGTAGGGAAGGTTGTTGATGAAACAGCTGAAGCTGTTTGGACCAAGGACATTACCCTGAGGAACTCTTGCAGAGATGTCCTGGAACCAAAACGATTGACCTCTAACAACTACGACTATATTCCTTTGTGCAGTGGCGAGTTTTCCTCTGAATCTCATTGACAGTAGTTTTGCTAGGCCTCTTGATGCCACATTTGGTTGAATGTAGCTTTGACATCAAGGGCAATTACTGCCTCCTCTCTATTGGAATTCACTACTTGTTCATATTTAAATTAAGGCCATAGTCAGGTCAGGAGCTGAGTGGCCCTGGTAGAACATGAACTGAGCAACAGTGGCCAGATTACTGCTAAGCAAGTGCCATTTGATAGCACTGTTGATGACATCTTCCACCATCTTACTGATGCTCAAGAACAGACTGGTGCGGTATTCGCTGGGTTGGATCTCACGTTTTGTGTACAGGACATATCTGGGCAATTTTCTATTTTGCCAATCACACGCCAGTTCTGTAGCTATACTGGAACAGCTTGGTTATATAGTAGCAACTTCTGAAGCACCAGTCCTTAGTACAACTGCAAAAGTACCATCAGAGGCTAAAGCCTTTGCAATACACAGTACCTGTAGCTGCTCCTTGACATCACTGGAATGTATCAAATTAACTAAAGACTGGCATTGGTGATACTGGGTACGTTGAGATGATGTCGAGCTGGATCATCCACTCATTACTTCTGGTTGAGGTTTGTTGCAAATATCTCAGTCTTATCTTTTGCACTTATGTGCTGTGTTGCTCCAATAGTGAGAATGGGGATATTTGTGGAGCCTTTTCCACAAGTGAACTTTATTTGACTGCACCTATTAATGACTGGATGTTGAAGGAGTATAGAGCAAAAGGTTATGAAATAACCTAGCTCTGTTTATCACTTGCTGTTTATGTTGTTTGGCACACAATTAGTCCTATGAGTGCTTCCTGTTGGGGATGTAGTCTGTTAGTGATACCGAGAATTGTATCGATGTCAGCTGATGCTTGACTTGACTGTGAGGCAGCTCACCCAGTTTTGGCACAGTTATCTGCAATTCTTGGTGTTTTTTCACTGTTTTCTGCTGTGAAGACAGACAGAGGATATTTGTCAGTCTCAACTTTTTCATTGTATCTCATTCGTAACTTTCCAGTCTCAGCTTTTGAAACGACTAACAATTAATTTAGCTATTCTTTTCCTTTCTGATATAATTGTAAAAGTGTTGTTATCTGTTCTTATATTTCTTGGTAGTTTTATCATACTTCAATTTCTCCTTTCCCTTTGGTGTATTAAATTTTACCAATGGCCTTGGCTGTCACTAATCTTTGCAATAACCTATGTTTTTTTAATTCTGTGCTAACCTCAACTTCCTTTATTGGCCATGGATGGTGCATATACGTTTCGATGCTGAGTCGCTCAGTGTTCCTCCCCTAGGCACTCTGCTGCTTGATGAAATAAAGACCTGGTTCGATTCAAGCTATAGCCACTTTATCCACACAAAGCCATACATGAGGGAATTGGTGGTGGTGTCACTTAGAGTCATAGACTTTTACAGCATGGAATCCGACCCTTCGCTCCAAATCATTCATGACCATCAGATATTCTAAACTGATCTAGCCCCATTTGCCAGCATTTGGGTCATATCCTTTAAACCTTTCCAAATCATGTACTCATCCAAACATCTTTTATTGTTGTAATTTGTACCTGTCCTCCACTTACTCTGGCAGGTTAATCTGTATGCACACCACCCATGAAAACGTTGCTGCTCAGGTCCCTTTTAAATCTTTCCCCTCTCACCTTAAACCTATGCCCCCGAGTTTGCATTCCCCCACCCTGGGGAAAAGACCTTGGCTATTCACTCTATCCATGCCCTTCATGATTTTATAACCTTCTGTAAGGTCACCCCTCAGCCTCCAATACTCCAGGGGAAAAAAAATGCCTCAGCCTATTCAGCCTCTCCCTATAGCTCAAACCCTCCACTCCTGGAAATTTCCTTGTAAATCTTCTCTGAACCCTTTCAAGTTTAACAACATCTTTCCTGTATTAGGGAGACCAGAATTGAACACCCTCTGCTAAAAGTGGCCTAACCAATGTTCTGTACATTCACAACATGAAGTCTTATCTCCTTTATGCAATGCACTGATCAATAAAGGCAAGTGTGTCAAATGCCACCTTCACCACCCTTAAGTAATGGCACTACATTAGTCATGCTGTTGTCTCCGGCACTCACCTGTGGCTGTTGATACAATATCTCAGCAAGGGGCCTAGCAATCTTTTCCCTGGCTTCCCACAAAGTTCTGCGATACACCTGATCTGATCCCAAGGATTTATCTACTTTTATATGTTTTGAGACCTCCAGCACCACCTCTTCTGTAATATGGGCACTTTTCAATCCATCACTATTTGTCAAAGTTCCCTAGCTTCTATGTCTTTCTCCACAGTAAATGCTGACTTGAAAATTTATTTAGTACCTCACCCATCTCCTATAGTTCCCCATATAGACAGCCTCGTTGATCTTTAAGGGGCCCTATTCTCTCCCGAGTTACTCTTTTTGCTCTTAATATTTTATAGAATCTCTTTTGATTCTCTTTAACCCTATTTGCCAAAACTATCTCATTCATGGTTAAAATGAGAGTTTGAAATTACAGAGCCACTGAATAATTTCAAATTGACACATACAGCCCAGATCAACTGAAATATTAAAATCTTCACATAGAGTGGCAGACATACAACTAAATAGCAAATACATTGCATCATCCTCTGCCACTTGTGCCACCTCCAAACGGAGTCCACCACCAGAGATGTATTTCCCTACCACCCCTATCAGCATTCCAGAGAGACTGTTCCCTCTGCGCACTCCCTACCAGCCCAGACTCCACTCCTGGCACCTTTCCCTTCCACCGCAGGAAGTGCAAAACCTGTGCCCACACCACTATCTCACCTCCATCCAAGGTCCCAAAGGACCCTTACACATTCGACAGAAATTTACCTGTACCTCTACTAATATCATCTACTGTATCCATTGCACCTGATGTGGTTGTCTCTACATTGGGGAGACAGGACGCCTTCTTGCGGATCGTCTCAGAGAACATCTCTGGGACACCCACACCCACCAAACCCACCACCCCCCGGCTGAACACTTCAACTGCCCCGCCCACTCCATAATGAACATGCAGGTCCTGGGCCGCCTCCACTGCCAAAACAGTTACCACTCGACCCTTGGAGGAAGAGCGCCTCATATTCAGCCTTGGGACCCTGCAACCACATAGGATGTATGCGGTTTTCAACAGTTTCCTCATTTTCCCCTCCCCCACATTACCCCAGTCCCAAGCCTGCAACTCGGCACCACCCTCCTGACTGTCCATCACCTTTCCCATCCATCCGTTCCACCCTCCTCTGACCTATCACCTTCCCCCTCACCTTCATCTACCTATCGCTTCCTCAGCTGCCTGCCAAACCCCCTCCCGTTTATCTCTCAGCTCCCCGACCCACAAGCCTCATTCCCGATGAAGGGCTTATACTGAAACGTCGATTCTCCTGCTCCTCGGATGCTGCCTGACCGACTGTGCTTTTCCAGCATCGCACTTTGTCTATTTATCCAAATTAAATAGCAATAATTTTCCTGAAAATATGTCAACTTGGCTTCCACTGGCGCATTAGGAATTAAAGCTTAATGCATTTAGGTCACCTATAGAAAGCAGAACGTAGACATGTCATATGATTTTCTTTTCCCTCTTTGTTGGAGGTGGTGGCAGTTGTGTGGGAACTATCGAAGTTGCAGACAGCAAATGCACAGGTTAACTGTAATAGAATGGTGCACACTGTTGCAGCAGTTTTCTCATGGAACCATGAATAGGGCAGATTTTGAGAAAGCATTCACAATATTCATAATCCATTTGTGAATGTTGGCAAATTTGCAGCTGGTTTTGCTTACCTTTTAAAGTAATATTTTGGCTGTCATTAACAATGTAATTTGAGTGCAACTTGTATATCACTCTGTGATTTCAATCTCTCTTAATGCTGACCTCAGTTAACAGATGTTAATATTCTCTAACTTTTCTTCTCCTTCTCACTTGGAATGGTTTTTATTGCCATTCTTAATAAAGCCATTTTCTTCCTGATTTGGAGATGCCGGTATTGGACTGGGGTGTACAAAGTTAAAAATCACACAACACCAGGTTATAGTCCAACAGGTTTAATTGGAAGCACTAGCTTTCGGAGCACTGCTCCTTCATCAGGTGGTTGTGGAGTATAAGGTTGTAAGACACAGAATTTATAGCAAAAGTTTACAGTGTTATGTAACTGAAATTATACATTGAAAAATACCTTGATTGTTTGTGAAGTATCTCATCTGTTAGAATGACCATATTAGTTTCACTTCTTTCATATGTGAATCACAACTTTTTAAAAAAGTTACATTCTCAGGTTAACTTCAGCAATTGGTGTAGCCCAGATAATGTGTTGAAGGTATTCGCACCCTGTGTGCTGTTGTCGGTGCCATAATGTTTAGACTGATTCTAATCTAAAAATTGAATGAAGAGTCTTGCGTGGATCCATGCAGTTTTTGAGCAAAGTACAATGTAACTGCAAGTACAAATTCATCCCACAAACTTGTGTGTGTGCGTGTGTGTGCGCGCGCGCACGCGTGGGGTTGAGTGTTGATTGTTGTGCGGTGCCCATTCATCCGTAGCCTCTGCTTGGTCTCGCCAATGTACCATGCCTCGGGGCATCCTTGCCTGCAGCGTATGAGATAGACAACGTTGGCTGAGTCGCATGAGTACCTGCCATGTACCACCATGTGTAATGGTGGTATCCATGGGTGTGGATCCTTGGGTTCATGTCACACTACAGGTGATCCCATTGCACCACACAGGTGTTCTCTCTGTGTCTCTCTGTGTCTCTCTGTGTCTCTCTGTGTCTCTCTGTGTCTCTCTGTGTCTCGCAGACACACTCAACCCCAACCCCAACCCCAACCCTTACACACACGCACACGCGTGCGTTTGTGGGGTGAATTCGTCCTTGCACAGTTACATTGTATTTTGCTCAAAAACTGCATGAATCCATGTAAGATTCTGTTAATTCATTTTTTAGATTAGAATCAGTCTAAAAATTATGGCACAGACAACAGTCCAGAGGGGTGCTAATACCTAATATATTGTCTGGGCTGACGCCAATTGTTAAAGTTCACTTGAAAATGTAATTTTTTTTGTGATTCATATATGTAAGGAGTGAAACTAACATGGTCATTCTAACAGATGAGAGATTGAACAAACAATCAAGGTTTTTTTCAATGTATAATTTCAGTTGCATAACACTGTAAACTTTTGCAATAAATTCTGTGTCTTATCATCCTATACTCCACAACTACCTGATGAAGGAGCAGCACTCAAAAAGCATGGTTTCCAATTAAACCTGTTGGACTATAACCTGGTGTTGTGATTTTTAACATTTTCTTCCTGATTTTGTTTTGCAGTGGTTGTATGCTTCCATTGTAGTCTTTATAGTGTGAGAGTCTGATTTGCTGTTGAAAATTGTGTTGGTATGTTTAAGATTAGATATTTTAAGAATCCTGTTTAGAGTTGCTGATATGGTCCTAATTTCTCATTTTTATTTTAATGAAAGGCACCTCAGTTGGTTCAGGGACTTGCCTCAAGGAACATTGTAAAGGTTGCATCGCATCCAGATGGCCAACATTTTCTGGCCTTGTCAGCAGCTGGGGAGGTGTTCTCTTGGGGATGTGGTGATGGTGGAAGACTTGGCCATGGAGATACTGTGTATGTATTGGAACTTCTCTTAAAACAAAATTGATACATTGATAATGCATAACTGAATTAGTGAAGTTAAAAGGAAATCCATAAAGACCTCAAATAGTTAAGTTTGCTGGAACTTGTGAAGTCATAGAGCCATACAACATGGAACCAGGCCCTTTGGTCCAACTTGTCTTTGCCAACCAAGTTTCCCAAATTAAACTAGATCCATTTGCCCGCTCATATCCCTCTAAACCTTTCCTCTTCATGTACCTTTCCAAATGTCTTTACATGTTATAACTGTACCTGCATCTACCACTTCCTTTGGCAGCTCATTGCACATATGAACCACAGTCTGTGTGGGGAAAGTTGGACCGCAGGTCCCTGTTAAATCTTTCTCCTCTCACCTTTAAAAATATGCCCTAATTTTGAACTCTGCTACCACCAAATGGAAAATACCTTTGCTAGTCATCTTATCTATGCCCCTCATGATTTTATAAACCTATATGCTGTCACCCTTCAATCTCATGTGGTCTGGTGAAAAAAGTCCCAACCTATCCAGCTTCTCCTTATAACCGAAATCCTCCAGTCCTGGCAACATCCTGGTAAATCTTTTCTGAACCCTCTCCAATTTAATAATATCCTTCCTACAGCAAGGTGACCAGAACTGTACACAGTACTCGTTACTGTGAACTTTTGTGCTGATCGAAGTGCACGATGTACGTGAAAACACAATGGTGAACAATATTACTCTTAACCAGTTTGTGAACCTTTTGCCAACTTATGCCCACTACAGCAGAAGTTGCAAGATGTAACACCTTTTACTCGACCCACATTCCAGATCAATCAGTCTTAGAGGAATGCATTTTCTTAGTATGCCCAATATCATTAACCGCTGTCCTCCCTAATTTGAGATTGCCATCTTGGTGCCAGTTATTACCAAACAAGTTTTTTTTTGTCAATATTTAACTTGCTGAACTGAGTTTATCATGAAGGTCTCGCCTTCTTCACCTCACCCCTTGCCTGGCGGTCGTGGCGATCATGTTAAACCACCACTAATTGTCACTAGAATGAGAACAAAATCCTATAGGTCTCTGAAATGGTGGTGACGTTACTTTTATCAGAAAGTTGACTAAGGCAGGAAAAGTTTAGGGATGTGAAAGGTGAGTATCTGTTCCACTTCTCCCCAGACTATGTCAACTTCTTAAAACCTTAGGATTACGTGAAAACCAAGTAAACCCATTATTATTTGTGCGTTGCCAGCTAGGCATGTAAATTTTACATGTTTTTAATTTTTCACTAAACATGCCATTCTGCAGGAGCTCCTTTATATTGTGTACCACTGCTTGTCTTGGTGTAGAGACTGATGTTTTGTTTATAGATTTCTATCAATGTTGCTCTGATGCTTGTTGTCAACTTGAGTGAAGTGGGTGGACTGTCTTCTCTACTTTGATCTAATACCATCCTCTGGTAACTCTACCTACCCGTGTATGTCAGAATTAAATGTTACATGCTGGATATTCTGCATAGTTCCATGTATTCTTAAAAGTTGTTCAATTCCAAAATAGGCAGTTTTATCTATATACCCAAATTTTCAATCCAGTAATGCTCAGTGACTATATAGGTAATGGATTAAATATCAGTTAGTCTAAAAGTATGTTAGAACAAAGAAAAGCTAAAGTTAATCTCAATCTGTACGTTGTTTTTAATTTTTTTGTATCCTGGAATGTAACATCATGCAAGAAATGTTTTAAAATTTGCAAATGCCTTTTTGAATGCATGGTGATTTGGTTTGCGGTGATAATTTGGGCATGAACAAACTTTCCAACTGTGACAGTAAATAGATATTAAGCATAATTATTAAGTAACTTCAGAAGGTTGAAAAGAATATGTTTTGTTCTATAATTTTTTGTGTGTGCTTTCAACAGTTCTCTTGAGGAGCCAAAGATGATAGCTGCTTTGTCAGGAAAGCAAGTGGGAAAGCATGTTGTTCATGTGGCCTGTGGAAGCACCTACAGTGCAGCTATAACCTCAGAAGGGGAATTGTATACATGGGGAAGAGGAAACTATGGCCGACTTGGACATGGTATTGATGCAATTTATCTGCTGGAAATTCTATCTGAATTGTAAAAGATGTCGAGCATATTTCATCTATAGATCATGGGTATTGCAGTAAACTGTTCTTTGGTTTGCAAATTACCATAGCTTTGCTTTGGAATTGTCTGAATCAGAATTTGTTTGATTATTTTCAAGTTCCTAATGATGTTGAAAAGCTTGTTGAAAAGCTTGAGATTAATTCTCCTTATTTGACAAAGGGATAAATGTTTATGAACATTTGTTCTTTTCTTGATTTATCTCTACCCAAATTGTGAGGAGGCAGTACAATTGAATCTCCAATTTCTGTAAATCCCTGTAGCTTGAGACTACTGAGATGCACCTTGGAAAAGTGCTGACTCTTTGCAACATCTTTGTAGATTCTTATTGCAAATGTATTTGATTTTTCTGAAAGAAATATCTGATGGAAATCTTGGCTCTTCATATTTAGAGTTTCATCGATGTGTGATGAAACGTATTAGCTGTAACAGAATTGAAAGGACACCATATACTAACATTTTTGACTGTTTTAGTTTTTACTGCATTTGGTGAACAGAAAATGTCCAACTTTTTCTTTTTGTAGGTTTGTTATGAACCAAATTTTCATTTCTTCCAAGTTCTGCTGTTATCAGTGAAAAGAAAATGTGTTCCATTTTTAAACTTTAAACTTGGCAATCTCTGGTCTTTCCAGGGTCCAGTGAAGATCAGACTACACCCATACTGGTGACTGGACTGAAAGGATTGAAAATTATCGATGTCGCGTGTGGCAGTGGTGATGCCCAGACTCTAGCAGTGGCTGAGAATGGTAGATAATAAAGATTAACTTGCAGCACTATTTAAGTTAAACAGAAACTGTACTACGTAGGTTGTAGAGGCAGGAGTTAATGTGCTAACATGCAAATTCAAAGCTGAAGTCACGACTTTGTATCCCTAATTGGAATGCTCTCTCAATTAGTATTGTTGGTCAAAAGACTGGGATTGTTCATAGGAAGCTTGGATGCAGTGTTGTTTAAAAGATAATAGGCTGGCTGTCTTTCCTCAGGTTATTGGTATTTGATATCTCAAGTTTAATCTCTGCAAATGAAGAGGGGGGAATGTTTTAATTGTAAACGTATTTGTGATATATGACTTATTGAAGGAAGTAATATTAGCGGAGGTCAGGGATCCGGTGATTTATGGGGAGGCGATGGCCTTGTGTATTATTACGACACTATTAACCCAGAAACTCAGCTCTTGTTCCAGGGATCTGGGTTCAAATATCGCTATGGCAGATGGTGGAATTTTGAATTTTAATGAAGAATCTGGAATTAAAGGTCTAATGATGACCATGAAAGCATTGCTCATTGTCGGGGGAAAAAGCCATCTGGTTCACTAGTGCCCTTTGAGGAAGGAAATCTGTCATCCTTACTTGATCTGGCCTAAATGTGGCTTCAGACCCGCAGTAATATGGTTGACTTTTAACAATTAGGGATGAGCAGTAAATGCAGGCTTAGCCAGGGACACCCACATCCTGGGTGTGAAAATTGTTTGCCGTCTTAGTCAAACATGTGAAATGCAAGATGACCAACAGTTGAAAAGGAAAGGAAAATACAAGGAAGTCTTGCCTTCAGAGATTAAGTGCAGTGAGAATATGGGCGAATGCAGCATGGCAATGGTATGGGTGTTTTCACTGCAGCAGGTAGCACAGTGGCTCTGATGCTGTACTAGTAATCTAGAGGCCTCGGCTAATAATGTATTCTAGATATGATTTTTCTTGGCAGTTGGGGAATGTGAATTAAATTAACTTAACTAACCTTGGAATAAGAAGCTAGAATAATTTTTGATTTAGTAATATCCTTTTTGAGGAAGGAAGACTGCCATCCTTACCGGGTTCGATCAATATGTGACTTCAGGCTTCCAACATGTGCTTGACTGTTAACCTTTTCTGAAGTGGTTCAATAATCACTATCTTTTCGAGGGCAATTCTCAAAAGAAGGTCAATAAATGCAGGTCTTTCCAGAGAACCCGTAATCCCATGATTGAATCTACCAAAAAAAATCGTGGCAATTTGATGACTATTTAGGGTGGTGTTTCATGTCGCAAATTACTATTTGTGTTTGTGCATTGTTATATCATCTGCAAGAAGCACTTCTGACTTTGATCAAGTGTGGTATTTCATCTTCTAAAGGTTAGGTAGTTGTATGGAAGGAGACATTTTCGATGTGATCTATTATTTACAATTGAATTGTTCTGTTCATAGCAGCAATTTTGGCCTACAAGAAGCTACAGTACTTATGATAAGGAAAGATTTGAGACTGGGGTATCTCCTTAGCTGCTGTTATGTACTCATTTTCAGCTCTGGTATCCTTGTACAATAAGAAAAACTTTCAAATTATTTTGTATGAATACTGTTTTATCAGTACTACATTATTTCAAGATCCGTCTGGAAGATTTCTTGAGCTTTTTGTGTCATTTTAAATTTCTGTACAGGTCAAGTATGGTCCTGGGGAGATGGTGACTATGGAAAATTGGGTAGAGGTGGCAGTGATGGCTGTAAAACCCCTAAGTTGATTGAAAAGCTCCAAGACCTTGATATTATAAAAGTACGCTGCGGCAGCCAGTTTTCCGTTGCAATTACAAAAGATGGACAGATTTACACCTGGGGAAAAGGTGATACCCAAAGACTTGGACATGGAACTGAAGAGCATGTGCGATATCCAAAATTGTTGGAGTGTCTTCAGGGTTAGTATTATTTAGTCTCTGCTTATCTCCTGCTAAATCGAATTTCTCATTCATGACTTTGCCTTTTAAATTAGACTGTTCCAGTGGTCTGCAGGCTGATTGTCCTTCTGTTGCCTTTAACCTAACTCAAAGCAAATCTCAATTATCCCTCACCCCTATGATCACTGACCTCCAATAGCTCCTGCTTTGTCATCTCCTCCAATTATTTTTTATTTGTACACTTTTTCCTTTTTTTTCACCTCCCTCCATGACCTTACTTTTCTATATTTCGATAACTCTCAGCCTTGCAACCATACAAACATATTATTTAAATAGGGGGAAATTGCAGAACTCTCTGCAATACAGAGAATTGGTGTCCTTGGACCTGAATCACTAAGTTAGTTTGTAGGTAAATCATAGAATCCCTCTTGTATGGAAAGAGGCCATTTGGCCCATCAATACTGATTCTCTGAAGAGCATTCCACGTAGTCTCGCTCCCGTCAACCTATCCCTGTAACTCTACATTTCCCATGGCTAATCCACCTAACCTGTGCATCCCTGGACACTATGTAGCAGTTTAGTGTAATCAATCTACCATACCTGGACGTCTTTGGACTGTGAGAGGAAACCCACGTGGACATAGGGAGAATGTGCAAACTCCACACAGACAGTCGCCCTAGGTTGGAAACGAACCTGGTCCCTGGCACTGTGAGGCAGCATTGCTAACCACTGAACCACTTTGCCTTATAGCACAAATGAACATTATTGGTTATTCCAAGTGGGATGGAATATAAAAATATACTTTTGGAGTATTGATGAGACCTCATCTAAACTACTGCATTCAGTTTGGTCTCTATTTAAGAAAGGACATAATTGGACATTAGAAGCAGTTCAGAAAATTCACTTGACTGATTCCAGGGCTTTGGGTATTATATTGATGAAGAAAGGCTGGATAGGCAAGGCCTGCACCCATTGGAGTTCACTAAAATAAGAGGCAATCTTGCTGAAATATAGAAGATCCCAAGGGACTTGATGGGGTGCATTTTTAAAGAAAGTTCACTTTGGGTATATGAGAGACTAGAACGAAGGGATGTAGTTTAAAGTAAGGCGATTTTCCATTATGATAGAGATGAGGAAAAATATTTTCCCTCAGGGTCATGAGTCTTAACCAGAGAGTGGGGGAGACATTCAGGGTCAATTAATATTTTTAAGGCTGAGGGAGGCAAATTCTTGGCTAATAAGGGAGTCAAAGAATATTGGGATAGGCAGGAGCATGGAACTGAGGCCACAGTTCGATCAGCTTGACGTTATTGATCACAGAATTATTTCAGTGCAGAAGAGGAGGCCACTCCAAGAGTCATGCCTACACTGGTTCTATTATCCAGTCCATCTCTATTACCTAATGATCTTCTGACTTTTTCCCATATCCCTGCTCACCAATTCTATCCAAAATGGCATCTAATGCGCTCTCGACACAAACTTGTCTCCATCACACTTCCAGGCAATGCATTCCATATCCTAACAATTTGCTGTGTGAAAAAGTTTGTTCTCTGATTACCGTTGCTTTGTTAGTACATCATTTTAAGTCCATGCTGTCTCTTTCTTGTTTTTTCACAAGAGGAAGCAGCTTCATCCTAAACAATTCTGTCCAGCTTGCTCATGAATTTGAAAACCTCAACCTGATCTCCCCATAACCACCTTCTTTCGAGGGAGAGCAATCCCAACTAATTCACTCTATTGAATGGGAGGGCATGTTCAAGGGGCCAAATGGACTGCTCCAGCTCTGAATTCATGTTTGTGGACTCTACTTCTCTAATTTGACCTCCCTTACACATTCCGTTCTTATAAGTTTCAGTATTGGAGTTAGTGGCTTCAGCTGTCAGGGCCCTGAACTCAAGAGTTTTGCTTCTCAAGACCTCTGTTTCTCTCCTCCTTTTAAAAACTGGCTCACTTTAGTAAGTTGTTGGATACCTGGTCTTAGTTTTCTTTTCATGCCTAAGTTTGTTTCAGCATCATGGGTGGTTGATCTTCTTAAATACAAGTTGCTGTTGTTTCTCTGAACCTTCTCAAAATTTGAAAATAAACCTTGCGTTCCCAATGGCTAAAGTAATCAAATTGTTGAATGACTGCATATGAATAATCCAGGTTCATGCCATGGTCTGTGCAGCTTATCTGATTGCTGTTCTGTTATTCCCATTGGAATTTGAGTGCATTGAATGAGGGAAGCATGTCAGGCTGTTTTGTCACTAATTTAAAAACCTGTTGTTTCAGTGAGCTCTCAATGATCAGTGACTCTATAAAATCAGTTTATAGTATCAGATCAGTATTCAGTTTTGAAAATTGCTGATTATTAGTTTGCAGAATCCCAGGGACATTGCAAGAAGTTGTTTGCAAGGAATAATTGATGATATAGCTTTGGGAGGCCCCTTGGAGAAGAGTGACCAAAATGGAATATAATTCTTCATTAAGATTAGATTAGATTAGATTACAGTGTGGAAACAGGCCCTTCGGCCCAACAAGCCCACACCGACGCGCTGAAGCGCAACCCACCCATACCCCTAACCTAACACTACGGGCAATTTAGTATGGCCAATTCACCTGACTGGCACATCTTTGGACTGTGGGAGGAAACCAGAGCACCCGGAGGAAACCCACGCAGACACGGGGAGAACGTGCAAACTCCACAGAGTCAGTCGCCTGTGGCGGGAATTGAACCCGGGTCTCTGGCGCTGTGAGGCAGCAGTGCTAACCACTGTGCCACCGTGCCGCCCACAAAGATGGCGAGTGACTTAGTAGCTTCTGAGGCTAGGATCCTGAATCTCAATAAAGGAAACTAAGATGGTATAGATGCAAATTGGCTATGATAAATTGGGATATGTTACTTAAAGGGATGACGATGAATAGATAACAGAAAATATGTAAGGAGCACATGGATGAACTACCTAGCAAGGGAAATTCAGGATCAAATTAGAGCCAAGGAAGGGGAAGATCTGAGGATTGAGAGAAGCTTAAACTTCACCAATGGAGTACAGAGGAAATGATAATGTGGGGCAGAATAGAAATGAGGGTAAGTTTGTGGCGACCATACAGTCTGAGCATAAAAGATTCTGTAGATACGTGAACAGAAAAAAATTAGTGCAGGCAAATGTTAGTCCCTTACAGTTAGAATCAGTAGAGTTATAATGGGGATCAAAGTGATGGCAAATCAATTAAATACATATTTTGGTCTGTCCTTAAAAAGGAAGATACAAATAAAATCCTAAAGCTGTTGGGAATCACAGGATCCAGTGAGAAGGAGGGACTGAAGGAAATCTGTATTAGTAGGAAGGTGGTGTTGGTGATGTTAATAGAATTAAAGGCTGATAAGTCCCGAGGCCCAATAATCTACGTTCCAGAATAAATAAAGAAGTGGCTTGGAGAAATGGTGGATGCATTGGTGGTCATCTTTCAAGTTTGTATAGAGGCTGGAATAGTTCCTCCAGATTGGAGGAACCCACTGTTTAAAAAAGGAGGTACAAAGAAAACAGGAAATTACAAACCGGTTAGCCTGACATTGTAGTGTGGAAATTTCTAGAATCCATTATGAATGATTGAGGAGCAAAGCACTTGGAAAACAGTGACAGGATTGAACAGAGTAAGCATAAATTTAGAAAAGGGAAATCCTGCTTAAAATATCTACTGGAGTTTTTTGTGAATGTTAATATAAAATTTATAGGGGGGAGTCAGTGGATGCAGTTTACTTGGAATTTCAGAAAGCTTTCTCTAAGGTCCCACAGCAGAGAATAATACTAAATTAAAGCACATGGGATTGAGTGTAGGATATTGACATAGTTAGAGAACTGATGAGCAGACAGGTAATGGATCAAGATAACCAGGAGTTTTTCCGAGTGGCAGGCAGTGACTAGTGGGGTACTGCAGTTATACTGCACACTGCTATTCACAATATATATTAATAAATTAGAGGAGGGGCCATCTCCAAGTTTGTAATTGACATGAAACTGGGTGGGAGTTTGACCTGTGAGGAGGATGCAGGTATTCATCAGTGTGACTTGGACAAGTTGAGTGAATGGGCAAATGCGTGGCAGATGAAGAATAATGTGGGTAAATGTGAGGTTATCCACTTTAGTAGGAAAAACAGGAAGGCAGATTATTATCTGGTGATTAGCTTGGGAAATAGGGAAATGCAATAAGAGCTGTGAGTCCTTGTACATCCGTCACTGAAAGTAAACATGCAGGTGCAGCAGCCAGCGAAGAAGGCAAATGGTATGTTGAGTGGATTCATATGCAGTCACAGGGATGTTTTGCTGCAATTGTGCAGGGCCTTGGTGAGACCACACGTGATGTATTGTGTGTAGTTTTGGTCTCCTTATCTGAAGAGGGATGTTCAGCCTATGGATGGGATGCAGTCAAGATTTACAATGTTGATTCCTGGGATTGCAGGACTGATGTATTAAGAAAGACTGGATCAGTTAGGACTACATTCATTGGAATTTAGAACAATAAGTGGGGTGTGGATCTCAAATAAACCTATAAAATTTTAACAGGACCAGACATGGTAAATACAGGAAGGATGTTCCTGATAACCAGCAAGTCCAGGACTGGGAGTCATAGTCTAAGGATTTTTGGTTGCTCATTTAGGACTAAATATCTTCAACCAGAGAGTGGTGATCCTGTGGAATTCTCTGCCACAGAAAACAATTGAGACTACAGTAATGAATATTCTCAAGAAGGAGTTAGATCTAATTTTAGGCCAAAGGAAATAAAGGGTATGGAGAGAAAGCAGGAAAAGGTACTGAGTTGTATGGTCAGCCATGATCATATTGAATGGTGGGGCAGGCTTGAAAGGCCAAATGGCCTACTTCTCCTAGTTTCTATTTGCTGTATTTCATGGGAGTAGGTGAATCCAGAAAACAAATGTCCGTTTTGCAGTATTACATTTGTGAGTTTGCTGACATTTGTTTTAGCTCCAGATTCATAGATCTGGGGAAGGGGAAGGGGAAAATCTGCCAAGGATGGTCAGAAGATCATCTTAAATCCCAATCTTCCCACTTATATGATCTTATGCCACTATTCAAAGTACAGGGGCATTTTCCTATTGGTCTAATCAACATGCAGTCCTCAACCAATATTAAACAAATATCCAGACATGTATTTTACTGATGTGTGTGAGACTTTGCAGTGTGCAATTTGGCAATTGTAGTTGCTTACATAATCAGTGACTATTTTAAAAGGATTTAAGTTGTCAGGAAGTGCTTTGAGATAGTGATTTTCCTTTTCAGTCGATTTTTGATAACCAAAAGTTCTAATTTTGCAACTAAATGTTTTGCTTATTCTTGCAGAGTAGGAATTATGATGCAAATCTCAGATTTATTTTCTCAATTAATGATTGCAAAATTCTGCTAGTATAGATTTTTTTGTTTCTACTGGAAGCATTGACTTGGTTCAATCTGGAACACTTGTTTCACATAGTATCTGCTTTGAGCATTTTAGTTGTTGACTTGAACAGTATTGCAAAAGAGAGGGGAAACATCTGACCTTTTCTGAGTTTATGATTCAATTTGCAGCTGGGTACAGAGCCTAACCAAAAAATAACTTCTGAACATTTAATCAGACACCAGTTCATGATACGCACATTGCTATTTGAATTACTTGTACAAAAATATACATTCTGATTTGCAAAAGCAGAGGCAGTTTTTAGTATGAATTCATTTTTCTGTCTTGCCTAATGTATGTTTTTGAGACTTATTAGACACTAAAGGAAAGTTGAACAGGGCTTTAGGGTGTTTAATATGTACAATTATTATGACTCCAATTCCATTTGGACGTCCATATAGTCATGTAAACACACTTACATTTACATATTTGTTCAGATGCAAAAAGTATTTGCTTTGTAGGTTACTTTGTTTAATTACAGGTAAAAAAGTGATTGATGTTGCTGTTGGATCCACACATTGCATGGTCTTGACTGAAGATGGTGAAGTTCATAGTTGGGGCAGTAATGATCAGTGTCAGCATTTTGACACTTTGAGGATAACAAAACCAGAACCAGCTGCACTGCCAGGCCTCGATACCAAGCACATTGTTGGCATTGCTTGTGGGGCTGCTCAGGTAAAAAGACATTTGTATTTCAAATGTATATCTGCCTCTGTATCTCTCAGTAACATGTTCTACAGAAATTGAATTTGCACCCTATTTCTTTCTTACTGTTGGATTTCAGTAATGGTGAAAGCATGATATTTTTCTATTTGTCTGTCTATCATTTTTATTTCTGAAATACTTAAGCAAGTTTTCCTGAGTGTTTCCATACTTGGCATTCATCCTGTTCCGCAAGTAGTTAAACAGAATCTGTCCATACTCTTTTTCTTTCAAAACCAACTCTAGCCTATGGCCATCATAGAAAGTGGCAACCTTAAACCTCAAGTTTGAATTTGATGCTTCTCTTAAAACAAAAACCTGTATTTTCTGAGTTGCTTTTAATTGGGTTTTTATGCCCGTTTAAGGTGAGAATCTTTTTGTCAAAATTGTTCTTCAAAATGGGGTGAAAATCATTGAATCAAGTTTTTGCTTTCTCTTGCCAAATGTTTTTTGTTTAAGGTTTTGAACTTCATTGAGTTACATGAGAGATGGGTTGCATTTCTTAGATTTTGACTGAGTGACCATCATTTTTATGTCATGATTTATTGTTAAATGTCAGTATGTTATTTGCCTATTGAGAGCATCATGCCTGAACCTGTAATGTCCTTGGCTAATGTGCATATCATCATATATTTTAATACTCTCCAGCTGATGGATCTAGTCCCTACTTGTGGCTTTTGTTTTATCGGTAATGAAACCTGGTACCTTCCTGGTTCCTTTAGTTCATTTGAACTCGGTAAGACAGCTGAGGGTGATTTGGGTTTTGAGTTGCTAAAGTTACTGACACGTAAACTAAAGCTGACTGTATTAGAGGCACAGTTTGGCTTTATGTATGAAATTATTTTCTGTTGCTTTAGAGCTTTGCTTGGTCTTCGTGTTCAGAATGGTCAATTGGCCTTCGTGTACCTTTTGTTGTGGATATTTGCCAGATGACATTTGAGCAGCTGGATTTGCTATTGCGGCAAGTATGTGAAGGAATGGATGGCACTTCAGACTGGCCTCCACCTCAGGAAAAAGAATGTATGGCCGTTGCAACACTCAACCTGCTGAGACTTCAGGTAATGACATGCCTGTACCTGAATCAAGACCTTTGTTTCAATTCACCAGTTTAACATTTTCTTAATGATAAAGGTAGCCCATTCAGACTGAAATATTCTAATACAAAAGGCAAGTTGAATTCGCCACAAAATTGATTTTTTTTGAAAAATTCTGTTCCAATCCACTCGGAGGCAACATTTTTTAAAATTGGTTGAGTTTCTCAGTAACTGACACAGAATTTCAGGGCATGATTTCTGAGAAAATCAGGTCTGGCAACATCAACCAAGAAAGGTCGAGAGTGGAAGTGCGGGAAATGGGTTAGACTCTGTTACAGAGAAAGAAAGCCAGAAGCACTGTTGTGAAATCTACTATTGTTGGAATAGATGTGAGAAATTGGAAGAATGGAATGGCGTCCTTTCAGGAAACAAGGTGTGAGAGCGTGTAGTTTAGGTAGCAGTGAGAATGGTAGGTAAACAAATCTTAGTAGACAGCTTATTTTCAGAAATGGGAAGAAATCAAGGAGAATGGAGACATGAATAGGAAGGGTTTAGTTGGATATAGGCCAAATACTGGCAAATGAGGCTAGATCAGTTTAGGATATCTGATTGGCATGGACGGGTTGCACTGAGGGTTCATTTCCATGCTGTATGCCTGTATAATTCTATAAGAGAAGGGAAAAGTCAGAGTTGCACCAGGTAAAGCTGAGAAAAGATGGAAATTGGAAGCAAATTGAAGTTCTCATTGTGAATGAGAACTTTGAGGAGTTGGGATACAGGCTTGACCAGATCAAGATAGATGAAGTTGATGGACTGGAAATTTTGGAAAACATTAAGGTTGATGAGTCCCCAGGGCCAAATCAGATTTATCCTAGGCTGCTCTGGGAAGCGAGAAAGGAGGTTGCTAAGCCACTGGCGAAGATCTTTGCCTCCTCACTCTCCACAGGAGTCGTACTGGAGGATTGGAAGGAGGCAAATGTTGTTCCTCTTTTCAAGAAGGGTAATTGGGAAATCCCTGGCAATTACAGACCAGTCAGTCTCTCAGCAAAGTTTTGGAAAGAATTCTGAGGGATAGGATTTATGACTATTTGGCAAAGCATAGCATGATTAAAGGCAGTCAGCATGGCTTTGTGAGAGGTGGGTAATGCCTCACAAATCTTATTGAGTTCTTTGAGGAGGTGACAAGACAGGTTGATGAAGGTCGAGCAGTGGATGTGGTGTATATGGACTTCAGCAAGGCGTTTGATAAGGTTCCCCATGGTAGGCTCATTCATAAAGTCAGGAAATATGAGATACAGGAAGATTTGGCTGTATGGATTCAGAATTGGTTGGCTAAAAGAAGGCAGAGTGGTTGTAGATGGAAAGTATTTTGCCCGGAGGTCAGTGTTGAGTAGGGTCCCGCAGGGCTCTGTTCTTGGGCCTCTGTTCTTTGTAGTTTTTATAAATGACTTGGATGAGTGGTTGAGGGGTGGGTTAATAAATTTGCAGATGACACAAAGGTTGGAGGTGCCGTCAATAGTATTGAGGGCTACTGCATCCTGCAGCGCAACATAGACAGGATGCAGAGCTGGGCTGAGAAATGGCAGATGGAGTTCAACCTGGATAAATGCGAAGGGATGCATTTTGGAAGGTCGAATTCGAATGCTGAATGTAGGATTAAAGACAGGATTCTTGGCAATGTGGAGGAACAGAGGGATCTGGGTGTTTAAGTACATCGATCCCTCAAAGTTGCCACTGCCAAAGTTAACAGGGGGATCAAGTTTAAGAGCCGCAAGGTTTTGCTACAGCTCTACAAGTCCCTGGTGAGACCATACTTGGAATATTGTGTCCAGTTCTGGTCACCCCACAATAGGAAAGATACAGAGGCTTTGGCGAGGGTGCAAAGAAGGTTTACCAGGATGCTGCCTGGACTGGAGGGCTTGCCTAATGAAGAAAGTTCGGATTTTTCTGTCTGGAGAGGAGGAGGAAGAGAGCAGACCTGATCAAGGTATACAAGATAATGAAAGGAATAGATAGTCAATAGCCAGAGACTCTTCCCCAGGTCATAATTTTTGAGATATTATGGGAAAGGAATAGAGGAGATGTCGGAGGTGGATTCTTTACGCAGAGAGTTGTGAATGCATGGAAGGCGTTGCCAGAGGTGGTGGTGGAAGCAGAGTCATTGGGGACATTAAAGCCACTGCTGTACATGCACATGGATAGCAGTGAATTGAGGGGTGCGTAGGTGAAGTTATCTTACATTAGGATTAACCCTTGGCACAACAACGTGGGCCAAAGGGCATATTCTGTGCTGTACTTTTCTATGTTCTAGGGAAAGCAGATGAGAACAAGTAATGGCACTGATAAAGTCATGAATATACTGGAGAAAGAGCTGTGGGAGGGGCCTGAGTTGGACTGACTGAGTATTCTACATACATCACCAAAGATGAGTGTATCTTGGGTCCATCTGGATACTCAAGATAAGACCTCTGACTTGGGAAAGTGAGATAATGGACAAATGGTAAATAAGAACACAAGCTCAGCTAGGCGAAGGAGGATGATAGTGGTGGATGGGAACTGTTTGAGCTGAAATTTGAGGGCGATGGAGAGACGTCTTGGGCTGTCCTGTTAGGAGATAAATGTATACAGGCAGGAATCCTCTTCTGTTCAATGGACATTTTTACCTATTTCCAACTCCAGCTCTCGAGCTGGATCCCTTCATCTGATTTTTTTTCCAGAACTGTTGGCATAGCATTAGCTGCCTGAATTTTTCCGGTCCTACCAGCCAAACTAATCTGTCCCTCTCTGAACTCTCTGTACTCCATTCTCTTAGGTCAAACCCTGACTTGTTTTTAATTGAAACTGCCAGGAAGGGTGGTGCTGTTGTCATCTGACATCCCAGCCCCGATCTTGTCAAGGCTTGGTGCCAGTTCTCAGAAATTCCTTCCTATCTCCCTTGGACTGTGATCTCACTGCTGAGCATTAAACCATTATTTTGAGGCCTGACAATGATTTCATCTCCTCTGAAAATCTTGCCTCTTCAGCTTTCCATCTTATAGTTGTCCTCCCCCTGCCCCACCAAACCACTTACAGCCGTGTTCTACCTTCTTCCTAAAATCCACAAACACAACTGTCCTGATAGATCCATTGACTCAGCCTTATCCTGTCCAACTGAGCTTATTTCTTGTTGATCTGTCTGTTTTCTGCCATTCACCAGTCTCTTCCCACCTACATTTGGGACTCTTCTGACTCCCTTTGTCACTTCAACAATTTCAGTTTATCTGACTCTAACTGCTGTCTATTTTCTGTGGATATGCACAGTTCCTCCACACACACATCCCCCATTGGAACGGTCTGAAGGCTCTTCCTTGAATGTTTTCTGTTATTATTTCTGACCTGACATCTGCAATACTTAGTTTTATATTCACATTTTAAGCTTATTTTTCTACTTTCTTTTATTGATCTTAGATTAAGCTGCTGGCTAATTTAAAAAAAAATTCAGGCTTGAACATATTGCTTTGTTTGTAGACAATAGGTCCCCTGTGTATCACTTCTCACAAGGGTAAATGAGCTGTGTTTTTAACTCAGCTAGGCTTTAAAATGGCTGTCAGTGTAGCTATTAGCGCACTAAAGATTGTTCAGCAGTGCTGCCCAATCACAGAATCACATCTGACAGCAGATGTTTAGTTTCATGTTTTGCAAGTGTGAGCTGGTTGAGTGTTTGTCTTCTGCCTATTACAAAGAACTGAAGGAACGTGCTGTTCGATTTATTCGACCATGTGATGTACAGCTAATGTAGCTGATATAGTAACGGCAATAAAATTCATTCATGTATGTTCATACGTTTGTTTAATTCTGTTGTCAGCACAATTTTTGAATTGATAGTCATATCTTTTTGGTGGCAAATACTACCCACATAGTCATCTTACAAATGCTGCTTTCCAATCAATCAGCACCTTTTTCTTCTGTGGTATTGTCATGATGCTTTGAAATTTGGTATTCTTGCACTTGTCCTGGTTAGTGCGATACATAAACCTACTTTTCTTCAGTAATTTCAAGTTTTGTATGAACAAGTCTAAATATATTATTTCTTTTTATTTTCTATTCTAGCTACATGCAGCTATTAGCCATCAAGTTGACCCAGAATGCCTTGGTTTAGGCATAGGAAGTGTTCTGTTGAATAGCTTGAAGCAGACTGTGGTGACTCTTGCCAGCAATGCTGGAGTTCTGAATACAGTGCAATCATCTGCACAGGCTGTGTTGCAAAGTGGATGGTCTGTGTTGCTCCCCACAGCAGAAGAAAGAGCCAGAGCCCTTTCAGCATTGCTACCTAATGCAGGTAAGCCTGGAAATTCTTTTTCTTACGTGGTGTTGTCCCTGAAAATGGGAAACTATCTGTTCCAAAGCAGTAGGTCTTGAAGTACAATGAAACCCTAACTATGTACTTTCAACTCCAAATTCAATAAATACCCATATGCCTTAACTGATAATGTTTCTAATTAGTGCTGAGCTTTGTTGAGATTTATTCTTTTAGCCTGACTCCATTTCCGTGCGTAAAAGCCCAGTATCTAACCACCATTAAGTCCACTCTGCAAGGACATAAAATTGCAAACGTGTTGTGCATATTCAGCATTAATTTCATTTTATTGATCATTAAGTTTCAGGGAATGAAATGAATGTAAGTCCAGGCCGTCGATTTATGATTGATCTTTTGGTGAGCAGTTTGATGGCGGATGGAGGCTTAGAGTCGGCACTGAACGCTGCAATTGCAGCTGAAATCCAGGTAAAAATGAGCATTATGTATGGAGTATCTCTTTATTCAGAGGTAGTTTCATTTGTTTTCTGATTTAGGGTGTACGTTTGCATTGACATTGTTACTTACATAGAATTCAGAGACCCATTGACTCATAAAAGGAGGCAAGAATTCAAATCCTCATGTGATGGAATTTAAGCTCGAACAATTAAGTCAATCTAGCATCAGTAGTGGCGACCATGATTGCCAGAAAACCCGTCTGGCGCATCAATGCTCTTTTAAGGGATGATATCTGCCATGCTGACCCAATTTTGCTTATGTGACTCCATACCCACAGCAATGTGGTTGACTTTTAAGTGCTCCTCTGAAATGGCTCAGCAGTTGTAATCGGGTAGGTGGTTTATCAGTTGGGCTGAACATTAGATTCGATTAGATTCGATTAGATTCGATTAGATTCGATTAGATTCGATTAGATTACTTACGGTGTGGAAACAGGCCCTTCGGCCCAACAAGCCCACACCGCCCCGCCGAAGCGCAACCCACCCATACCCCTACATTTACCCCTTACCTAACACTACGGGCAATTTAGCATGGCCAATTCACCTAACCTGCACATCTTTGGACTGTGGGAGGAAACCGGAGCACCCGGAGGAAACCCACGCAGACACTGGGAGAACGTGCAAACTCCACAGTCAGTCACCTGAGGCGGGAATTGAACCCGGATCTCTGGCGCTGTGAGGTGTTAGCCTTGCCAGTAAGCTCATATTCCATTTATGCATTTTTAAAAATCCACAGGACAAGAGCTTTGTTTTTGTTTTTCAATTTGAAACTTGTCATGGAACTGATTAAAAGATGGATTAACATAACCAAACAGTAGAATTAGTGATGACCTTTTAATCATTACATAATTTTTCTCCATCGTGTGTTTAGTCCATTTCTTTTGGATTGCTTTTGTTGCGAAACTAACTTTACCATGTTTTCCCCTTCAACTTTGCTTTTGTTCAACACTAATCACTTATCTCTCTTTATTCTGTCTCTTACTTCAGTTTGATTATTCTTCCACCTATACCTCATGATTGCTGTTAATCATGTAACTGTCTAAATTTGCTGTAGTAAATGATTTTTTTCAGTATTTTAATAGGAAGGAGTGGTCTTTTCCAGGTTGGCAGGCTGTTGTGAAATGCTGCAAGGATTAGTACTGGTTTCTCAGCCCTTTACAGTGTATATTACTAACTCAAAATTTGTTAATTTTAGTGGGAAAGTAAGTTGCAAGGAAGGTGTGGAAACTGCAAGCTGATATAGGATGGTTAAGTGAATGAGCGAGAGCATTGAAGATGACACATAGTGGGGAGAAGCGTGACATTATTCATTTTGGCAGAAAAGCAGAATGCTTTTAAATGGTAAGAGACTGAGAAACATGAGTGTTAAGAGAGAGTTTGGTGTCCGTGTACATGAAACAAAAGAGTTAACATGCAAGTATGGTAAGCAATTGAGAAGGCAAAATGGTATTTTGATCATAGTTGTTGTACACATGGAGTGATCTTGTGAAGAAACTTAAATGTACCTTGTTTTGGGAGCTAGGATTTTAAGAGAATTTTGCTGTCTGTGTTGGAGTGGACATAACAGTCAAAGGTGTTTTGATACAGCTAAAGTGTTATGGTTAGCCTTGATGAGTTTTGGGGTTGGAGTCTCATTGCAGTCTGTGGAGTAATTGGGAGTGGAATATGAACCAAGTGTAGATGGGAGATTGAAGTTCAGATTATTTCTATGGAATATATGTAAATATTTTCTTCTAGCCATCTAAAAGGGGTACGATTGAGGAGAATGGACAAGGTGAATAGAAAGCAGCTGTTGACCCTAATGGAAATGTGAAAACAATGGAGCATAACCTTAAAGTGAAAGGCAGGAGTTTAAAGGGGATTTGAGGAAAAGAAAATTCAACCTGATGGAGTGGGAATTTTGAATGCACTGCTTGGAAGGATAATGGTGTGAAACCTCACAACCTTTAAATGTTTTTGAATGAGCACTTGATATATTCTAATATTCGAGGCTATGGGGTAAATGCTGGAAAGTGGGACTCGTGTTGCTTTTGTCAGTGCAAACTCATTGGGCCAAAGAGCCTCTTATTTACTGAATAATTCTGAGAAAACATCAAGTTAACTGTAAATTCAAGTAGAAAACAACAGTCTGGCATAGTTGGAAGCAAGAGAAACAAAATTAATGTTTCAGGTTGATAGCCCAGACCTAAAATGTTAACTTTGTTTCTCGCTCTACAAATGCTATCTGATCTGCTGAATATGTCCAACATTGTATTTTTAGTTTAGATATTTGACATTGTGGTAAATTGACGGATACATTTCAAACAGATGGGTTTCTCTTGATGATTGACAATGAGCAGCAAATTTGCAATTCCTGTGTTCTTCTGAATAATTTTGTTTTAGGACATAGAAGCAAAGAAGGAAGCCCAAAAAGAGAAGGAGATAGATGAACAAGAAGCCAATGCTTCAACACTCCATCGGAGCAGAACACCATTGGATAAGGATCTCATTAATACTGGCATATATGAGTCTTCTGGGAAACAGAGCTTACCACTTGTTCAACTTGTACAGCAGTTATTAAGGTACTGGTAAAATTCTGTTTCGTCTTTTCATTGTTTTGCTCGCTGTGCAGAGCTATATAAGCTCAAATGTGGTCCAAGAGGCTTAGATCATATTCCTATACTTCTCCCAATTTGAAAAGATGTTGAGAAATTTTGAATTGATTCCAGGTCAAGTAACATCTCAGTGTTGGCTGATAGATGGATAGGAGGAGTTGAGAAGAATAGAAATAAGCTAGAGTTGGCCGCTGTCTAGATTCCTATGAAACCTAACACTGTGCTTTCAGATGTTGTTGAGTGATGGTATATAGATCAGAAACAGTTGTGATGATGTGAAGGTACTGGTATTGGACTGGGGTGGACATAGTCAGAAGTCACATGTTTATAGTCCAACAGGTTTATTTGAAATCACAGGCTTTTGGAGCATTGCTCCTTTGTAAGGTGAAGTGAGTGTGGGAAACAGTGGTGTTTCAAGGATGTATCCTTGGGGGACACTAATCATGGTGCCGCAGCAGGAAGTGTAGCCATTGTAAATGTTTGTTTGGCACAGTTAAGTAGATCAGAATGGAACTAGGTCCCACTTGAATGGGAGTGAAACAATTATGGGAGATCGTGTAATCAACCACATTAAATGCTTCCCACAGGTTTATCAAGTACATTAAGAATTGGGCTTAGCTGCGATACTTTGTGTGAATCCCAACCCTGTGTATGAATGGTATCTGTTGGTAAGATGATGGAAAACATCTAGTATCCAGCCAGCAGTAGGCATCTTAGAAAGTAAACATGAAGAAACAATATTGGAATGTAAAAAAAGGAAGGGGAAAAAGAAAACAGTGTAATTAAAAAAAAAAACTATTTATCTTTTATTTTTAAAGAAACATTGCATCACAGAGCATTGCTAAATTGAAAGATGTCACACGGCACATTTCTTCTTCTTTGGACCATGAGCACTTCAATCCGGAGAGGTCAGCTTCTTTGGATCTGTTGCTGCGATTTCAGCGTCTGTTAATCAGCAAACTTTACCCAGGTGTAAATTTCAGTTATGAGACCAATGGATACAGTGAGTAAACTTCTAATAAACGTCTTTCCTCCTCAGTTCAGCTAATCAATTAATGTGATGCAAAGCTAGCTTCTGGGTCAATTATCTTGATTGAAAATCACTATTCAATTGGTATTGAATTTGCATTAAAGCAGTAATGATTCAAGTCTAATTTAGTTTGAAGAAGGTGATGGTAGTTTTCTAAACTCTGTTGAATCAAGGAGAATGCTATAGAATTCTGTACCATAGTTGAATAGTTACAAATGATAGACATTACTTTAAATTATGAAATGTTTTAGATTAATTTGAAGTTAGTAAACTTTATGCTCTCTTTTTATAAGAGTGTTTGGTTTTTTTCTTTTTTGCGTTTTAATGGTTATTCTTTGACAGTTATTAGCCTAGACAGTAATTAGCATTCCATGCTTTTGCAGGTCCTGAGCTTTTGGGAGTAGGTTCGTTGCTTAAAAAGTACATTGCCCTTCTGTGTACGCACATAGGGGACATTCTGCCAGTGGCAACCAGCATTGCTTCAACCAGTTACAGGCATTTTGCAGAGGTGTCTCGTATTCTTGAGGGCGATTTGACAGGTAACACATGTGTAGTGATGTGGTTTTGGATGCATCTTTTCTCCATGCTTCTGATGAATGCAATTGTACAGTTTTGTCATTTATGTATAGTTACTCCACAACCTGTCAGATTTTCCAGCATTTTTTCTTGATTTACTGTATGTGTCGCATAACATTTGAACAAAATAACTACCATGATGTTGAAATGTGGTGGAGTGATAGTATCTCAACTTCTGAGCCAGGAGGATAGTGTTATGGATCAGTAATTCAATGATTTATGTCTAAAATTCAAAGAATGAGAGTAATGTTTAAAAAACAATCTGAAAGTAAAACTCTGATGGCAGTATAAATGACTTAGCCTTGGCATCCTTCTGAATTAAAAAAAAGTTGGATTGTGACATGAGCATGGTTCAAGAACCCCACTTTCATAGTTTCTGTGCATTTGCTGCAAACGAAGGCAGTGGGCTGAAAAGATGCAAGGTTTGTTGATCCCTGTTCTCTTTGGGCCCTCTATCCTGCCGGGAGAAAGTAAGGTCTGCAGATGGTGGAGATCAGAGTCGAGAGTGTGGTGCTGGAAAAGCGCAACAGATCAGGCAGTATCCGAGGAGCAGGAGAATCAATGTTTTGGGCAAAAGCCCTTCATCAGGAACCCTCCTGGTGAAGGGCTTTTGACCGAAACATCACTTCCTCTACCCTGCTGACTAAGCTTTGTTTTGCCCTGGCTCTATCAGTGTCCCTTCAGACTGTCAGGCTTTAGCGTCACAGTCATCAGTTACCATGTCCCAATTGTCAGTGTCAGTGACTAGTGCCTTTTTTTATATATACGGGGTAGACCATTTAGGACAGAGCTCAGGAGAAACTTCTTCACCCAGAGAGTGGTGGCTGTGTGGAATGCTCTGCCCCAGAGGACAGTGGAGGCCCACTCTCTGGATTCATTTAAGAAAGAGTTGGATAGAACTCTCAAAGATAGTGGAATCAAGGGTTATGGAGATAAGGCAGGAACAGGATACTGATTAGGAATGATCAGCCATGATTATATTGAATGGCGGTACAGGCTCGAAGGGCTGAATGGCCTACTCCTGCACCTATTGTCTATTGTCTATTAATGAAACCTGTGGTCATTTGCTGTTCTGTGTGTATATGTGAAATAAACTAAAAAGCTGCAGTTATATTGATCAATCCTAGTGAAGAAAGAGGTCCATCTTACATTTTTTTATTAGGACATATGAGAGTTGGTGTGGACAGGGATGCCTTGGCATTACTTATCCTCACTTTCTTGCTGCATTTGGGCTATTCCGTAATTTATTCAGATTTTCTGCCACGACTTGCTACTTTTGGCAAGACTGTATTTTTCTTCTGTGTTTTTGTAGAGTAAGACTGCCTCATTAGGTTGTGTACAGGGACTGATATGGCTGCCACACTATGCTTTCCAGATTCTTCTGAAGTGAGGGAAGAATAAATGCTGCTGGAACATGTAACACAAGCTAAAAATACTAATTTGCAGGTGTACAGTATAGAGGCCAAAACTTGCACATGGCACAAAACTTGGAAGTATAGTAAATACCAAGAAGGATAGTGATAGACTGGAGAACAGGCTGGTGAGGTGGGACAAAATTCAATGCAGAGAATTGTGAAATTTTGCATTTTGGGAGAAACTATGAGGGGAGACAGTTAAAACAGCGTCAACTCATGCCAAAACGTATACCTTCCAAGATATCTCTCTCACTATTTATTGCATGTAGATCTCTGGAGATATGCTGAGAAAAATAAACTGAGGTTCTTTGTGTCTTCACTATATAAGAAGAATACTTCATGATAAAAACCCTATTTGATACATTGATTTCTTGTTTATATGTGACAAAGTGTCATAGAGTCATACTGCACGGAAGCAAATCCTTCGGTCAACTCATCTGCACCAACCAGACATCCCAAGCTGACCTAGTCCCATTTGCCAGCATTTGGACATATCCCTCTAAATCCTTCCTATTCATATATGCATCCGGATGGCTTTTAAATGTTGTAATTGTACCGACCTTCACCACTTCCTCTGATAGCTTGTTCTGTACATGCATCATCCTCTGCATTTAAAAGAAAAAGATTACCCCACAGTTCCTTTTTAAATCTTTCCCCTCCCACCTTAAACCTACGCTAGGAGTATAATGTTTATGTAGGGGATTAAGTATTTGAAAGGATTTCAAACATGTTATAAGAGTTTGACAGTTCAACAGAAGGCCTGGAGAACACTGCTTGTTGAAATTATTTCTGGAGTGACAATCAGATCTCCGCATTGTCCAGGTGGAGATTGGCTTTCCCTGACAGACACTTCAAGTTCTGCCTCCTTTCCCTAACTGATTAAAATGGGAACTGTTGGAATGGGAATGAGATTTCTGTAGATGGGCTCCACCTGCTGGTTTTAAGGGTGCCTGCAGTCCCTCAACTCCATGAAAATTTAGCTCAAATATGTTCCCATTGGTGAATGGGTGTCTATATAAGGTGATTTGCAAAAGAACCAACGGCAGAATACCAAAAATGTTTGCACCAAGTGGTTTGAACTTGAAAAAGCACTGCCTGAGTGCATGGTGAGGCACATACCATCAGGGCTTTCAAAAGAGAATTGGATACTTATGTGAAGAGAGAGAATATGCAGAGCAGGGAATATGAGTAACAACAGTTTTTTTTTTGGAGAAAGCGGACATGACATACTGAATGGCCACCTGTGCATTAGCCAGTTTTTCATTCTGTGGAAGTGCAGTTTCAATACTTTAAGTATTTCACTTAACTTTTCATTTTTAACCAAACTGCAGAAGTTTGAAACAACTTTTTCAATGAATTGATGCAAAGGGCTCAATCTTGAATGATCTCTTTTGCAATTAGACAAAGCAGCAATGTTGCTCAAAACCCGTGTCAGAGATTTGTACCATTGTATTAGTTGAATTGATTGTCAGTAACTTCTCGGCCTGGTCTTGCATATTCAGTAAATATCATTTTAAGCCATTGTTTTCAGTTATTCAGATGCCAGATTTTTCTACTGGTTCTCTTTCTCTCTGAATAGATCCACTTAAGTATTTTTTTTGTAGTGCTGAGTTTACACTCACAAATACCTTTACTATTTTATGGTTAACTGTCCATCAGTTCAGATTTTTAATTCTGACTGAGCAGTCAAAAATGCTTTGTGATAACTATACCCAATAAAAATCAAGACATTGTCTGATGTTCTGAAAATCTGATGTTTTGGTGTTGTTTTCTGCCCTTTTATTTTTAACTTTGATTTCTAATTGTAAGAAAATGTTTAAGGTTGGTGAGGGGGGAAAAAACGCTTTAAATGCCGTCTGTGTTTAATTTTAACCGATGTAATTTCTTGCTAATTACAGGATTTCACCTTTGGCGAATGAGTTGGTGGATATGTATATGTACAGTTGTGGTTTGGTTATAATGTTTATTCTGTTTTTGATTTGTTGCAGGAGTTCTGCTTCCTGAACTGGTGGTTTGTGTTGTCCTGCTTCTCACTAAAAATGCTGGACTAATGCAGGAGGCTGGGGCTATTCCTCTGCTGGCTGGATTGCTAGAACATTTAGACAGGTTTAACCAACTCGCACCTGGCAAAGAGAGGGATGATAATGATGATTTAGCATGGCCTGGAATAATGGGTAAGTCAATTTACTGATAGTTTGCATGAAATAATTTGCAAATTTGCCTTAGAAATAATTGAAAGTGGTTAAGAAAAGACCCAGAGATGATATGAGGATACAAGGTTTTCACACAACAAGTACTGCCTGAGTGAATCTGCCTTCACCATGCAATCATGGCGTTGAAAGGGGAACTAGACAACAGACGAATACAGATCTGCCAAGCCATTAGGAAAGGGTGGGAAGTCGGTAGAGGTGAGTTGCTCTGAGTGCCAGCTGAGATCAGTCACATGGCTGTCTTTTTTAATCACATTATGTTGTTACATAGAAGAAAACTTCAACTGGAGTTAATTTCAAGTCTGTCACTTAACTGGAAAGTGTAGCCTTGATCTTAATTTTAAAAAAATCATTTTGTGTGGCTTTACAGGCTCATTCTTCACAAATCAGAGCTCACGGAACAATGAGGAGGTTACCCTAATTCGAAAAGCTGATCTTGAGAACCATAATAAAGATGGTGGCTTTTGGACTGTAATTGATGCAAAAGTGTATGACATCAAAGATTTCCAGACGCAATCTTTGAGTGGGAGCAGCATTCTTGGTGAGATTAATTTATCATATTTCAAAAGGAATTTTAACTGATTAGTGAATGCAATGAGGTGGTTGACTCTGACTTAACTCAGCCATACTGCAGCACACAATCCCCATCTCTTTCTTCCTGGCTAATGTCTCCCAACAAGTACCATGAAACACAAACCTTGAGTGCTGTCACTATTGCAGAAATATGAGCTATACAGTTTCTAGACCCCAGTGTATATTTTGCTATTGAAAAGAAACCTAACTTTATTGAAATCAATCAAGGCTTTTATAGATTTATTTTACTGTAACTTGGAATATACATTGAACAAACAAGTGCTCCTTCTCCTGGACTTTTACTTCTAAACAAGTTAGCTATTGATTTGTGCTCAAAATATAGGATCCTAATTGATGTTACACAACTGATCCGATCCATTGTGTATTGCAAATGGTGAAGTAGTAATCCTTGACCTGGCTCAGCTGCTACCCAAATGTGATAGATATCCATGCTTGGGAAGTTATGATTATTTTTCCTGACCATTAAGAAGAACAACGTGGCTTGAGTGGCTTCATGTGCCAATACTGCTTGAACCTCCTAATATCTGTTGGGAAATCATTGCCTTCAAAGTATGCCACTGGCTGACAGGGCTTCCATTGACATGGAATCTCAAAAGAAAACTGTCATGGACTTGTTCTAAATCTCTCGGATCCTACTGGAGCGCACCTGTCAAGTTAACTGAAGACAGCCCCTCCTTCATAATGGTATACTACTTGGCTGGCTGCAACTGTTACTAACTAAGCCTGGTTACTGACCCAAGAGAATACTAGATTCTGGACAAGTCTCAGCCACCTGAGGAGGGGCCAAGAAAGATATGTCCACTATTCCAAAAATAGAACATGAGAAACATTTCCAATTGTGATTGTGGCCATCCAAGTCAGACCATCTGAGCTTCTGTCCCGAGAGATCCGTCTTTGGTAGGATCTTAACTGTCCACACTTCATCAGTTGAAACCATTAAATTGACTGTACATATTGTCATCAAACTACAACTGCTTCCTCAGCCAAGCAGTAAAAAAAATTTATATTTGCTTACATGCACCAGAGGGCCCAATTTCCCCCAACATTGTTGTGCATTAACGTCAGTTCATTATGCTCTACTTTGCCTTACCAACATGTCTTCAACCCAACTGAAAATGTCATAGAATTTACAGTTCAGAAGAAGGCCATTTCACCCATCATGGTGTGCTGACTTATGAAAGTGCTGTACAGCTAATCCTATTCTCCAGCCCTATTTCTGTAGCCCTCTAGGGTTACAGAAATAGGGCTGGATATGTTCAACTTTCAAATATATGTTCATCTTTCTTTTGAAACCAACTATGAAATCCACCTCCAACACTCTCAGGCAATACATTCTAAATTGGAACAACTGAGTAAAGCAGTTTCTCCTCATCTCAGTCCTAGCTATCTAGCTGACAGCCTTTGGAATTGTGATCCCTAGTTACTGACATACTAACTTGTGGAAACAGAATAGCCTTCTTTACCCTGTCAAAATTGTTCATAACTTTGAACAAGTCAATAAAATCACCTCTTAGTTTTCTCTGCTCTAAAGAGAATAAGTCCGAGTTATCTAATCTTTCCTTGTATCTAAAATCTCAGGGCTTGTGCACTGTCAAGGGCTTCAAGACCCTTTAAATAAGGTCCTCAAAACTGAGCACTATACTCCAAATGTGGTCTGACCAATAATGTGTAGAGGTGTAGCATCACCTTCTTTTAAACTCCATTCCTCCATTCATAAATCCTCGTACCCTATAAGCTGACTTAACTGTTTCAACTTGCCTGGCCACCTTCAGAAAATTATACACATGTACCTTGAGGTCCCTCTGCTCCTGTACTCACCTCAAGGTTGTACCATTGAGCCTATATTGTCCCTCTGTGTTTCTTCTGCCAAGATGCATGGCCTCGCACTTCTCCTCATTGAAATTCATCTGCCAGGTGTCTGCCCATTTTGTTAACTTGACAGTGTCCCTCTGAAGTCACCTAGTTCGCAATTCACTATACTCCCCAACTTGGTATCATCTGCAAATTTACAGATTTGTTCTCTACACCTATTTTCAGATCGTTTATATAAATAAGAAAAAGCAAGGGTCCCAACACAGATTTCTGCGGAACACCATTTTCAACTTGTCCCCAGTCTGAGAATTGCCCATCTATTCCTAACTTCTGTCTCCTATCTTTTAGCCAATTTCTAATCCATTCTGCTGAGGACCTACTGGTCTCAATCATTTCTAATTTGCTGACCAACTTGCCATGTGGCACCATATCAAATGATTTCTGAAAGTCCAAATGTAAAACATCCACAGGGCTGCCCTCATCCACTACTTGTGTCTCCTCTTCAAAGAACTTGGTCAGATTCATCAGACATGACCTGCCCTTGACAAAGCCATGTTGACTGTCAAGTATTAACTTAGAGAAAATATGTGTATATTTGCCTTATCCTGTATTATGTCCTTCATAATTTTCCCATTATTGATGTCAGGCTGACTGGCCTGCATTTCGTGGGTTACCCTTTGTTGCTTTTTTTAAACAATCATGTCATATTTGCAATCCTCCACCCCTAGGAACAATCCTGTGTTTAGATAGGTCTGGAAAATTTCTGTCAACTATTTCACAATTTGCTTCTTTACCTCTTTGAGCAATCTGGTACTCACCTAGGCCCGGTGACTACTTTACCTGGAGTGCTTCCAGCCTTTTTAGCACCTCTTCTTTATCTCCCAGTATACTGCTTTATCACTGAACATCCCCATTTTCAAATAGGCCACTCACTATTTTCTAATTTGGTAAAGACAGAAGGTATTTAGTGCCTCTGCCATACCTCTTGCTTCAGTGGGCAGCTTATCCCGCTTGTTCCTTAGGGACTCCACTATATCTTTCACTAATTGTTTTTTCCTATTATTATGTTTGAAGAGCATTTTACTATTTGTTTTAGCACACCCTGCTATCCTTTCCTCATGTTTCCTCTTAGCATTTCTTATTGTAGTCTCAGCCTTTCTCCTGCATTTGAGATATGTTTCCTGATTTCTATTGCTGTCATTATTCCAGTGCATACATGAATATACACTATCCTCAGGGAGGCAATGGCCTAGTATTATCATCGGACTGTTAATCCAGAAACCCAGGTCATGTCTGGTGACCCAGATTTGAATCCTGTCATGGCAGATGATGGAATTTGAATTCAATAAATATCTGGAATTAAAAGTCTAATGATGACCATGAATCCATTGCTGATTGTTGGGAAAGCCCATCTGGTTCACTCATGTCCTTTAGGGAAGGAAACTGCCATCCTAATATTAGTCTGGTCTATATGTAATTCCAGACCAACAGCAGTGTGGTTGAATCTTAACTGCCATCTGGGCAATTAAGGATGGGATAATAAATGGCCAGCAACACCCTCATTACAAGAATGAATGAATTTACAAAAAACATCATATGCCTTTCTTCTCTTCCATTTTCTCATTCATGTCCTTATTCATCTGGAGTACTCTAGCTTTGAATAGCCCATATTTATTTCTCATGGATATGTACCTAGCTGAGTCATACAGCACAGCAACAGACCCTTTGGTCTAGCTTGCTTCCTATGTATCTGTATTTTGAAAATCTCCCATTTTTCATCCACTGTTTTAATTACCAAAATGCATTTCCAATTAAACTGCTCCAGTTCAACTTTTAGACTCCCAACATCTGTCCTTTTTCAGTCTGCTTCTTAATCCTTGACTAATTTTTATTCTTTTCCAACTTAATATTGAACCATAATACTATGATCACTATTTCTCAAATGCTCCCCCACTCTAACATTTTCCACTTGATCTGCCTGTTTTCCTAGGGCCATGGGCTAGATCATAGCTATCACTAAGCAATCTACCTTGTGTGCATGACTGCAAGTAGCATAGCATTATGACTCGTGTCTGTCTATAACCATATTCAATAGGGAATTAGTAGAGATTGTCAAAATTCTGTTTAGCTTACAGGAACGTTATTTTGACTTTGAGTATGCAATGCTCTTTGTATAATGGTGTGCAAAGGTTAAGCCCGATCAGAGTGCTTGTTTGTGATACCGTTGACAATTAATAAGAAACCTCCAAATTTGTGCTACTGTCTATATGGAGTTTGCACATTTGTCCTGTGTCTGTGTGGGTTTCCTCCCACAATTCAAAGATATGCAGGTTAGGTGAATTGGCTGTGCTAAATTGCCTATAGCGTTCAGGGACGTGTAGGTTAGGTGCATTAGTCAGGGGTAAATATAGGATAGTAGGGTCTGGTTGGGTTACCCGTAGTGTTAGGTAAGGGGTAAATGTAGGGGGATGGGTGGGTTTCGCTTCGGCGGGGCGGTGTGGACTTGTTGGGCCGAAGGGCCTGTTTCCACACTGTAATCTAATCTAATCTAATCTAATCTAATTTTATCCAGGATGCAATGTTTGTGCTGCTAAATGTCCAAAGGTTGTCAAAAGGCAAAGAGAAAATTAATTTTCTTATGTGCCTGACTGGGATATTGATTGCACAGGGGAGGTTTTGGGCACCAAAAGCTGAGGAGCGCTACTATTTCAGGATGATTTTGTTAAGTTCGGGTGAGTGAGTGCTTAGCCAATATTGACAGTAGTTGTACTGCTCTTTTGTGAGCAATGTGAGGTATAATCCCATAAATTCATTTCAGTTCTGGCATTTGTGACATTGGTCATGAAAGAAAAGGAATAATTCTTCCATCACTTAATCCAAGTTGTGACAGAAGAGTGTTCTAACGCATTCTATTTGTGCAGTTGTGTTTTTTACAGCTTCTTTAATGCCTTCATCTTATTCTTTTTAAAAAAAAGTGTAAGGAAGGGTTTGGAGGGATATGGGCTAGGTGGTAGCAGGTGGGACTAGATTGGGTTGGGATATCTGGTTGGCATGGACAAGTTGGACCAAAAGGTCTGTTTCCGTGCTGTACATCTCTATGACTCATAAATTAACTACACTAAAATTTATGGCCACTTTTGCAAGTGTACCGCTATTGACATTTTTTTTCTTTTCGTTTTTACCTGGGACAGGTACAGTTTAATTTACATGGCGACCAAATTACTTGCCTGCTTTTGGGCATGTAAGTATAGGAATCCTGAACCCATGTAGTGAGATCTGTCTGCCACCGTTCATTCTTTGTATTGTTGAGTCATGGAGGATTCCATGCATTTTCATGCTATGTATCTTGGCCCACCTTGTGTCGGCTTCACCTTTACTGATGTGTTCAATAGCATTTATGGTCAAGTAGGTAATGAGGGAGCTTGTGATTAAAGGTGATCTGTTTTTGAGACTGAACCCTTGAAGGGGAAGAAGTGCTCAAAATGTGTGTTTATTTCGTGTGGTTAAGATACAAGTTGTTTATTTGATCCCAATCGTGAAGAAACTGACAAAATAAGTAGAGTACAACCAATTCCCCACTAAAAAGGCTTTCCTCCGGGGGAAAAAAAAACAAGCTTTAGAATGCTTGCTGGTAGACTGCTTCTTTGTTTCAAATGGTGATGATAGCATGGTATTTTTGCTTTCAGCTCAGTTTGCTGGCGAAGACCCAGTGGTTGCATTGGAAGCCGCCCTTCAGTTTGAAGACACCAGAGAGTCGATGCAAGCATTTTGTGTTGGCCAATATATGGAGGTACTGAAGTATTTCATAAATCTGTGCTGAGATCTGTACCATTGTGTTTAATGAATGGGTTATTTGCCTTTGATTTCTGATTAAAGTACTACTTTTTAAAATAAAAATTACACCTTATGCTTAATTTTCTCAAACAACAAGTGATTTCCACGTGCATTGGACTAATTCAAGCCAAAACAGAAATTGCTGAAGAAACCCAACAAGTCTGGCAGCATCTGTGGAGAGAAGACATTTGGAGTGCTTCAGAAGGATCACAGGACTTGAAATATTAACTCTCTGCTTTCCCTCCATTGATACTGCCAGACATGCTCAGTTTTCCTAGCAGCTTTTCTTTTTGTTGGTTCTCTATCTCCAGCATCTGCAGTTCTTGGTTTTACATCAGACTAACATTTTTTGCATTCTAAAAAATTGCCTTTTAATTTCTCTTTCCTTGTCTTTCCATTATAGCCAGATCAGGAAGTTGTAACCACACCAGACCTTGGCAGTTTGTCTTCACCTCTGATAGACACAGAAAGGAATCTTGGTCTCCTCCTAGGATTACATGCATCATATTTGGGAATGAGTACTCCTTTGTCATCTCTAGAGGTCGAATGTGCCAGTTAGTATAATGACAACATAATTTACAAAAATCCTTATTTATGTAATACTTTTGCCAGTGTTTTAAATCAAAGGTATTGAAAACAATTTAATCCAGTTATTGTTAACATCTCCTTTGCTGAGAGATTTGCTCAGATTCTGAATTGTCCAAGCTTAGCAATTCAAGGTTTTAGCTTTTTTTGTTTGAGGCTGGGTTTATTTTAACAGTTTGTATTTCAGTGCATACTTTATACTGTACTTTTTGCTTATTTGAATGACTGACAGTCCTATTTGTGCTTAACTGGAAAAGGAACGAGTTGGAGACCCTATATCAATTGACATATAAGAGTGTTGTGTGCCTTGTTTAAGTAACGTCTCCCGCTAAGTGTGGAGCTGCATTGATTGGGTGTGCTTGCAGTATCTGTGATTGCCATCATCTTAATTGAAGAGTGTGGTATGTGAAATTGAGGCTTGCAAAAAGAGATGACTGTCAATGATGATTTTAGTTCTTGTTCTTGAAGGTTGAAAGAGAATTAACACTCACCAAGTTAATCTGGCATTGCCACTTGAAAAGGAATCTTGAATCTTATTAAGGTATTTTAGTAATATCCAAATAGTCACACTTGTTTGTAAAATTAACGCAACTTCTATATTTAACAGAATGGCTGCAATCTTCCCTTTTCTCTGGTGGCTTGCAGACCAGCCAGATTCATTACAGCTATAATGAGGAGAAAGATGAAGATCATTGCAGCTCCACTACCACTCCAGACAAGACCAAACTTTATGTGCGGAATTTGACGCAAGGTGATCACACTCAACCATTCCTGCAGGCCATTGCAGACAACAACATTCAAGACTACAACGTAAAGGTACGTGTTTCAAACAAACAGGTTCTCACAGGTAAAGTGAAACATTGCTTGTTGCTGCTTTTATCTGAGACCTAAAATAGTTATTCTGGATTTTGTGTTATAGCATTTAAATTTTTTACGCAAATTTGCAGGAATTCTTATTTGGACAGAAGGCGGCTGCGGTGCAAATTTGCAAAGCTATGGTTGGCTGGGAGATACAGACCAATCAATCGTTTCATTAACTGTCGACCACAGACTTTGTGTGCCAAAGCAGTTGACTGAATTTGAGCTTATTTAATCTGCATTTAAAATCACTGAGAAACTGACCTGAATCAAGCTTTAATTTAAGGCTGCTCATTGCAGTTGTGATGTCAGTGTGCTTGAAATTCTGCATGTAGTGTTCATGTGTGCTGAACAGAAGTGCAACTGATAGCAATACATCATACTTACCTTGAATGAGGATGTATTTTGCTTTGGCAAGTTGACTTTAGAACTGGAGGAAAAGATCAGGAATTTTTATCTAAGATGATTGTAAGTGTGTGTTCAACTGTGGTTTGCCTACACTGTTCCAGTCAAATCCACGCAGACTTTGTTCGTAGCTGGGTAAGTATACCAAATGGAAGCTATTGTGTCAATAGAAATTCATAGAAACATGTGGATACTGTTATGAACTTGTATCTGCTATAGCTATCTTCACATATTCAGCGATATGGAGGAGCTGTTGTTGGACTGTGGTGGACAAAGTTAAAAATTACACAACACCAGGTTATAGTTCAACCGGTTTATTTGGAAGCATTAGCTTTTGGAGCACTGTTCCTTCATCAGGTGGTTGTGGAGCAGGATCGTGAGACGCAGAATTTATAGCAAAAGATTACTGTGTCATGCAACTGAAATGATATGTTGAACAAACTTAGATTGTTGTTAAATCTTTCACCTTTGCAGGTTTCTGTTCGTTAATCTGAAAATCCTAGAATTTCTTAAGTCACATTCTTGAGATAATTTAAGGTTTTATAAAAAAGAAGTGACGTCTCAACTCAGAAAATGCATTAAAGGGGTGAGGTTAGAGTCTGTCTGTATCCCAATCTTGAGTCAGACTAGTTCTATTTCTAAAGTGAAATTTACGAAATAATACATGGATTGACTGCTTGCATTGACTGCCTGCAGATTGTGCATTTTTTGAGCAAAATAGAATGTAGCTGCAAATATAATTCTGCAAATACAAATTCACTTGTGTGTGTGCGTGTGCATGTGTACAAGCGTGGTAAAGTGTGTGAGAGAGTGTGATGGAGTATAAGTGTGTGTGTGTGTGTGTGTGTGTGTGTGTATATAATATAGTGTTGTGGGGTCACTGTCGTGTGACATGAGCCCAAGATCCTGGTTGAAGTCATCCTCATGGTTACCGAACTTGGCTATCAGCCTCTGCTAGGCCACTTTACGTTGTCTGAGCTGAGATGTCACTTTTTTAAAATAAAGCCTTTAGTTATCTTGAGAATGTGACTTAAAACAAGCTCTGGAATTTACATATTAATGAACTGAAACCTGCAACCGATTTTAAAAGATGAAAAACTTCACAGCAATCTAGGTTTATTCAGTATATCATTTCAGTTGCATGACACATTTATGGACGTTCTATATTTCTTCACATCCATTATTTAACATTGGCAGAATAATTTATGTCTTTCTGAATTTCAGCCCATGAGAAACTCCCTTTCCTTTGCTCTCATCTTTTTCTGAAGCTTCTTTCAGCATTTGCAGTTCTTGCTGCTGTCTTGTTACATGTAAAAGAGAGCTTGACTCGTAGTGACCTTGTGAGCAGTACAGCACAGTATTGTACCAAAGCCTCATCTGTGTTGATTGTGATGGCATCCACCCGTGATGATGGACGGTGCTCAGGGTGGTGTCACTTCTGGATTTAGCATTGTCAGTTGTATCTGTAGGGAGCATTTTGAGAGTGGCAGTACCTTCCACAAATGGCAATGATGAATAACATCATCCCGATGTTGACTTACGTTGTTTTCTTTCAGCAGATTCTTTTTTCTGCAGTCGGGTCATTCCTTTTGTCCTCTGCTTTTCGCATGCTCCCACTTCCTGGCTACTTGTTTTTAGGAATTCCCATGCATTAACTGTGATCCCAACCAACTTTAGGTCTCATTTACAGACCTCCCTTCCTTGAATATACAGATGATTTGTTGATCTTGTGCTGATAATAGGCTTGCATGTATCTAGGGAATTGACCATCATCTATTTGGTTAACGTAGCCCAGTCAACCTAGCTGTTGTCTTGAGAGCAAACAAGCTGGGGAACCCTGTTTGCTGGTGTATTTGCATACTTGGCACTTTTATTTTAACAAGAAGACATCCAATTACCATCTGATGTGTTGGAGATGGATACTTTTTTTCTTGACTTTTGCAAGTTGTTAATACTTTTCAACTTCTGGATCAGTGGTGCTGGAAGAGCACAGCAATTCAGGCAGCATCCGAGGACGATGCTGCCTGAATTGCTGTGCTCTTCCAGCACCACTGATCCAGAATCTGGTTTCCAGCATCTGCAGTCATTGTTTTTACCTTTAATACTTTTCAACTGTCAATACAATGAAATGATTGAGTGGTTATCCACTGGGTCATTGATCAAGCTTGAACTACTTATCCTAAAGGACAGATACTGCTATAAGGTGTCCTGCTTAATCCTGAGCTGAGTATTCTGACTTTCCATAAAGGCTACAAGCATTTGAATGCATAATGTTACATGTCTTTATTCATCTGTTACTGAAGTGCTTATTCATGTAAATAAAGTGTTCAACCAGGCCTTTTTAATGAGAATCCAATCATCATAGTTACAATATAGAAGTTGAAATTTCAATTTTACACTTTTAAAAATCGTTGTATAATCTAAACTTGTTTGCTAAACTAAAATATACAGAGAAGTGATGTTGAGTAGATTTTTATTTTCTTTAAATGGCTTTGCAGAATTTGAAAATAATTGGTAGTGAAATTGTCTGTTCCTCCTTTAAGCATTTTTTTTTTAAAATATTGCAGTTCCAGTATTATTTTGTTTATATTGACTTACTTATGTTCTATTGGCAGGATTTCTTGTGCCAAATAGAGCGCTATTGCAAGCAGTGTCATCTGACAACACCAATCACTTTCCCTCCTGAGCATCCTGTGGAAGACGTAGGGCGGTTACTCTTGTGCTGTCTACTGAAGCACCAGGATTTAGGTTGGACACTTCGCTAAATCTTAAGTATTCAAAGTAGTATTAGTTTTAATAAATGGACTTGCGTATTCTGAATTTTTGATAAGCCTCAAAAGCTAATTTCAGAATTGCTTTTGCAGATACCAAGAATCTTTTTAGATTTAATGTTCTAATTTTCTTCCCATGTTGTCAGTCTATGTTGCTAATAAATTATTGAAGTAGTTTTTGAATTCATGACTTACCCTCTGCTGCTAATATTCTCACTGATTTGTACTGTGTCCATTATTCTTTTCCCTTGTGCATTCTTCACTATTGTTCTGTTGTCTGTGTCATTGGTAAGTATTTTTAGCTCCACATTTAGTTCCTCATTGTTGTGCCTTCTTGACTGTCACATTTACATAGTCAGTCAAGGACAGGTGGTTGGTTACCGTTACTCCTAGGAATTTGATGTTTAAGGCTAGATTTGGGCTATTTGATTATTGTGCAATGAGTCTAACTTGAATGATACATACTTCATAAGAGACAGACTGCTGATGAACTGGATTGATTCTTTAAGACACCAACACTGAGAATTTTGGAGAAACTCAGCACATGTGGCAGTTTTTCTGGAGAGAGAAACACAGTTAATGTTTCAAATTCAGAACATTGAAGAGTGTATGAGACTTGAAATGTTAATTCTGTTTCTCTCTCCACATATGCTACCAGACATGTTGAGTTTATCAAGCATTCTCTATTTGTTTCAGATTATGCGCATCTGCCATATTTTTGATTTTATTTGATTCTTTAAGAGAATGCTGTATAGAGGAATGACACACTCCTCTGTGAGTCTGAAGTTACTGATCTCAGCAATATGCTGTCACAGGCACTAAACAAAATCTTCTCTTGGAATATCAGTTCAATGTCTGGCTTAAATCTAACGTGTGCATTTTTTTTTTCCCTGTGTAAACTGTATACAGGCCATGCAGCTTTATCTGTCATCAACCAAAATGCCTTGGGAGTGGATCAAGGGAAGCTCAGAGTCCTGCCTAAGTCAGTGGGTGATGTTTGTCGAGTGGTATATCAGGCCAAGTGTTCTTTAATAAAGGTGAATGATATATTTTGTATACGTGTAAACAGTGTCTTTTCTATTGTAGATGCTATTTTTAAAGTGTCATTTTCTTTGCAATTTATTTGTTGCAAACCAACTAATTTTTTTTTTCCCTTCTAAATCTTAGACTCACCAAGAGCAAGGGCGTTCATATAAAGAAGTGTGTGCACCAGTAATTGAACGTCTGAGATTTTTGTTCAATGAGCTGCGGCCTGCTGTTAGTAATGACATTTCTATAATGTCTAAGCTGAAACTACTAAGTTCCTTGCCTCGGTGGAAGAAGATTACCCAGAAAATCATCCGTGAAAGGAGAAGGATGAGAGGTATGCAAAAATTATTTCTGTCTCTCAGAAGGTGGTAGAACAATATCTGCACTGATAAAAAAGACTTGGGTTAAGTGCACACATGATGCAAATAAAATGTGTACATGCGCTATTATGTATCCTGTTTGTTATTTATATCTATGAAACATTCAAATCTTAAAATATGCAGAAAAGAAACTTGAAGCAAGTTTTGGAAGCAAATTTGATTCCTTCAAAAAGGAGAAAGCAACCAACCTACTGGCAATACCTTCATTTGTATTTGCTTTAAACTTGAACATTTTTAACAAATATATGGTCCCTCAAGTTCAAATGATAAATATCTCAACATTCTAGAAGTTGCTAGAGCATTGACTTCAATATATGAATTTTATTTCATCTAAAATTGTGCAGGATGACATGGATGATCACCAAAATTAGGTTGTTCAGTAGACACTGACTTTATTTCATCATTCAACTTTAATTTAATCCTGACTATGAGGGTACAGCAAATGCAGTCAGCAGATTTATTCACTGGTAGATTTTTCTAATGAGGCACGCAGTAACACAACTGAGTGAACTGGCTAGGATGTACAAGTGAGCAGGCCTTATGTAGTTAGACTAGTGTAGCAGAAGTTTTATGAGTATTAGTCCTCAAAGTTGTCAGTTGATATTAAGGTTCTGATTTCTTATCTTCGTTGCGATCAGAGAAAACAAAGTAGCAGTGAAAGAGTGCTTTTCGGAATGGAGGTCAGTAACCAGTGGTGTTCCACAGGAATCAGTGCTGGGACCTCTGATTGTAATATATATATAAGTGATCTGGAGGGAAATGTAGATGGTCTGATTACTAAGTTCACGGATGACACCAAAATTGACAGAGTTGCAGATAGTGAGGAGCATTGTCAAAAGATACAGCAGGATTTAAAATACAGATTTGGGCAGAGAAATGGCAGATATAGTTTAAATGCGTTAATACGTTTTGGAAGATCAAATTCAGGTACGAATTATACAATAAATAGCAAAACCCTCAGGAACAGCAACATACAGAGGGATCTGGGCGTACAGGTTCACAGATACCTTAAAGTGGCAAAACAGGCAACTAAGGTGGTCAGAGCTGAAAATGTGTTGCTGGAAAAGCGCAGCAGGTCAGGCCTGTTCTTTGGATGCTGCCTGACCTGCTGCGCTTTTCCAGCAACACATTTTCAGCTCTGATCTCCAACATCTGCAGTCCTCACTTGCTCCTCAGCTAAGGTGGTCAAGAAGGCATACAGCATGCTGGCATTTATCAGCCGGGCATCGAATGTAAAAGTTGGCAAGTTAAGTTACAACTGCATAAAACTTGAATTAGACCACATTTGAAATATTGTGTGTCGTTCTGGTCGCCACACTACCAGAAGGATGTGGTTGCTTTGCTGAGGGCTAAGAGAAGGGTTATCAGGATGTTGCCTGGTCTGGATGGTTTTGGTTATGAGGAGGCATTGGATAAACTTGTATTGTTTTCATTGGAAAGCACAAATAGGATGGATGGTCAGAAGCTTTTTCTCAGTGGAATGGCCAACTACAAAAGGGCAGAGATTCATGGCTAGAGGGGGGAAGGTTTAGGGGAGAAATGTAAGGAAAAATATTCGCACACAGGGTGGTCGAAGCAACCTTGGTAGCAACGTTTAAGGCGTATTTTGATTAGACACATGAACGGGAGGCGATCTGAGGGATAGAAACCTTGTGTGGACAATAAGTAGTGAGTCTAAATAAGGACTTGGTGGGCCAAAGGGCTTGTCCCTGGGCTGTATTGTACTGTAGAGAGTCACAAGTCCAAGTTCACTTTCCTGTGATTGTACTGTTGAAATGAGGCTCAAAGCTTTTAGTTGTTTAAACATCTGGATCATAATGGATGTTGTTAGTTTTGTTATGCAGTAATTTTATATTTCTCAGTCTTGTTATGATGTGACTTGCAATTTAAAAATAAAATGGAGTATCTTTAATCTGCATTGACTGTTTATAATTTATCCAATTCCTGTGTTCTTTTCTGTATTTCTATCATGTGCTAATGTGCCTTAGTTTCATACTAAATGTCATGTTGCCTGTGACTTTTTGTTTGAGTGTTCTTCTTTTTCAAAAGAACTGTTGGTTCTTTTGGTATGTCACCTTTGATTTCCTCAGCGTGTTCATAGTGCTGACTGTGTGGTGACTCTTCATAGTTCCAAAGAAGTCTGAGTCTGCTGATGTGGAAGAATCCAAGAATGACAACAGTGAGAGTGATGTAGAAGATTCCTGTGTTGTACCACTTAACCCTGAAGGTGTGGATAAAAAGGTCTTACCTGTGAAATCAAAGGTAAGATAGTGACAAAGATTCTCATGTTACATGCAGTTGTAGTTGATAAATGTTCAAGGCTGTCATGATATCATGTTTGTGGAGTATTGAAACATAATCAGTTTGGAATCGATGGAAACAAGTATTGGAAACATTCTTTCTTCACTGTTAATTTCATAAAATTTGTTTCTTTTCCTTAATTTATTCATTCATGGGGTGTTGACTTTATTGGGCCAGAATTTATTGTCCATCCCTAATTGCCCTTTAGTGAACTGCCACTTTGAACTGCTGCAGCGCATTTAATGTTGGTAGACCCATAAAGTTGTTAGTGAGGGAGTTCCAGTATTTTGACCCAGTGACACTGAAGGAATGGTGAAGTATTCCCTTTGTAGGGAAACTGGAAGGTACTGTTGTTTTTGTGTATCTGCTGACCTTGATGTTCCAGATGGTCATTGGTTTGGAAAGTGCTGTCTAAGAAGCCATTGTGAATTTCTGCAGGGTATCTTGCAGATGATGTTGGAGGAAATGAATGTTGTGCATGTGGTACCAATTAAATGGTGTGTATAAAAAGACCACAGTCTAAAAAGGCACTTAAAAAAAGTCCATGTCGAGGGCTTACCTTGGAAACAATTATAAAATCATGAGGGACATAGATAAGATGAATAGCAAAGGACTTTTCCCTTGGTTAGGGGAAATTCAAAACTAGGGGGCATGTTTTTCAGGCGAGAGGAGAAAGAAATAAAAAATGACCTGGGGGGCAATTTTTCCACACCGGGTTGGTTGTATGTGAATTTTGCCAGCGAAAGTGGTGGATGCAGGTAAAGTCACAACATGTAAAAGACGTTGGGATAAGTTCATGTACAAGAAAAGTTTGGAGAGATATGGGCCAAACACACACAAGTGGGACTAGTTTGGGTTGGGAACGTAGTCTGTCTGGATTGGTTGGACCAAAGGGTCTGTTTCCATGCTGTATGACTCTATAGGTAATATGTACAGTTTTGATCTTCGTTTCTTAGGAACAAAGATATTGCCAAAGAGGGGTGCTGTGAAGGTTTACCAGACTTTTTACTGGGATTACGGATCTGTCCTGTGGACAATGATTGGACAAACTAGGCCTGTTTGCTGTAGGATTTTGAAGAATGAGAGTTGATCTAATTGAAATATACAAAATACTTAAAGGATAGACAGAGTAGATACACCCCCATTTCCCCCCACCACCACACCCACTCCAGTTACAGGCTCTGCCCCGACTCCCAGCTCCACACCTACCCCAGGTCCTAGCTCCCATCTGTGCCGAGTTTTCACCATCCCTCCAAACCTCCCCCTCACTGAGGACAAACGATCAGTCCTCCGCAAAGGACTCACCTTCATCCCCCTCCATGCACCAATGAATTCAATACACGTTGTGACGTCAAATACTTCTTCCGCCGCCTCCGTGCTTACTTTTACAATCAGGACTCCTGGCCACCTTCCGAGGACCCCTTCGCCCGCCACCAACACACTCCATCCACATGGACACCCCGCGCTGGCCTATTACCTGCCCTCGACCTCTTCATTTCCAACTGCCGCCGGGACATTAACCACCTCAACCTGTCTACCCACCTCCCCCCTCCAACCTCTCACCCTCACAAAGTGCAGCCCTCCATTCTCTCTGCTCCAATCCCGTCCTCACCATCAAGTCAGCAGATAAAGAGGGTGCAATGGTAGTCTGGCGCACTGACCTCTACACCACTGAAGCCAGACGCCAACTCAAAGACACCTCCTCCTACCGACCCCTCGACCATGACCCCCACCCCCCCATCACCAAACCATCAAATCCATGCCCATACAGAACCTCATCACATCATGTTCTACCTCCTTGCCAAGATCCACAAGCCTGACCACCCTGGCTGAACGCCTCATCTTCACCATCGATACCAATCCCTCTACACCTCCATCCGCCATGACCAAGGCCTCCAAGCCCTCCATTTCTTCCTCTTCCGACGTCCCCAACAGTACCCCTCCACCAACACTCTCGTTCGTTTGGATGGGACTTGTCCTCACCCTTAACAATTTCTACTTGGAATCTTCCCACTTCCTCCAGACCAAAGGGGTAGCCATGGGCACCCATATGGGCCTCGGCTATGCCTGTCTCTTTGGCTACATAGAACAGTCCATCTTCCGTAGTTACACCGGCACTACTCCCCACCTCTTCCTCCGCTACATTGATGACTGCATTGGCGCCACCTCGTGCTCCCCCGAGGAGGTTGAGCAATTTATCAAGTTCACCAACACATTCCACCCTGACCTTAAATTTACCTGGACCATCTCTGACACCTCCTTCCCCTTCCTGGACCTCTCCATCTCCATTAATGACGACCGACTTGACACTGACATTTTTTACAAACCCACCGACTCTCACAGCTACCTGGATTACACCTCTTCCCACCCTACCTCTTGCAAAAATGCCATCCCGTATTTCCAATTCCTCCGTCTCTGCCATATCTGCTCCCAAAAGGACCAGTTCCACCACAGAACACACCAGATGGCCTCCTTCTTTAGAGACCGCAATTTCCCTTCCCTCGTGGTTAAAGATGCCCTCCAATGCACCTCGTCCACATCCTGTACCTTTGCCCTCAGACCCCACCCCTCCAACCATAACAAAGACAGAACCCCCCTGGTGCTCACCTTCCACTCTACCAACCTTCGCATAAACCAAATCATCCAACGACATTTCTGCCATCCCCAAACGGACCGCACCATCAGGGATATATTTCCCTCCCCACCCCTTTCCGCCTTCCGCGAAAACCATTCCATTCGTGACTACCTGGTCAGGTCCACGCCCTCCAACAACCCACCCTCCCGTCCTGGCACCTTCCCCTGCCACCGCAGGAATTGCAAAACCTGCGCCCACACCTCCTTCCTCACCTCCATCCAAGGCCCCAAAGGAGCCTTCCACATCCGTCAAAGTTTCACCTGCACATCCACCAATATCAT
>NC_057715.1:103214797-103224404 GCF_004010195.1 Chiloscyllium plagiosum | reverse complement strand
CCTATCCTCTCCACCCTCTCCTCCCTGACCTATCACCTTCATCCCCTCCCCCACTCACCCATTGTACTCCATGCTACCTTCTCCCCACCCCCACCCTCCTCTCATTCATTTATCTCTCCACCCTTCAGGCAATCTACCTCTATTCCTGATGAAGGGCTTTTGCCCGAAATGTCGATTTTCCTGCTCGGGTGCTGCCTGAACTGCTGTGCTTTTCCAGCACCACTCTGATCTAGAGTAGATACAGGTGACATGTTCCCACCGGTTGGGGGAGTCTAGAGCCACTTAGATCTGAGATGAAAAGAAATCTTTTGAGGGTTGTGAACCATTGGGATTTCCTATCAAAGAGGGCTATGAGGCTTTGTCATTTGAACATAGTTAAGGTAGAGACTAACAGACTTCTGAACACTGGGGGCATATCGTATTATATAGATAGAATGAGTAAAAGGAATTTTAGTGTTCGATCAGCATTGATTGTATTGAATGGTGGGCAGGCTCAGTGAACTTGCCAGAGTTATAACTGTATTGCAACAATGATGGTATAACCATCACTGAATCGCTCACTACCAGCATCCTGGGGTTATCAATGACAGAAGTAAACTGGATTAATCGTATAGATACTGTGGTTGCAACAGTAAGTCAGAGGCTAGAAATCCTGCAGCGAGTCATTCATTTTGTGACTTCCCAATGCCTGTGCACTATTTATAAGACAAATTTCAGGACTGTGATCAAATACTCCACAATTTCCGCTCCAAGAACACTGAAGAAACTTGATGTCATCCCAACACCATATCGAGAACATTCACTTCCTCCAGGAGCAGTGTGCTCCATTTACAATATGGCCTGCAGAAATTCCTGAAGGCCACTTTGACAACGTCTTCAAAATTCAGGACTGCTATTGTCTTGGAGAACAAGCGCAGCAAATACTTGGGAACACTACCAGCTGCAAGTTTCCATTCAAGCCATTCACAATCCTGACCTGGAAATTCATTGCAGTTCCTTCAGTGTTGTATCAAAATCCTCTGTAATAGCGTTGTGAGTATATCTATACAAATTGGACTGCAGTAGTTGAAGATGACAGCTTACTGCCATCACCTGAACAGCAATAAAAGCTGGTCTAGCTAGCATTCAACACAACCCATGAGTAAATTTAAAAATGAATGGCAAACATTTGCCTACCAGTAAACTTGTGTGCTTTTGAATTATTGTGCTTTTGGTCTCCAAAAGACATGCCAATTCTGATTTGTGTTTTTATTTTGTGCTGTGAACCAGGACAAATGGCAACCCCTCCTTTCTTCTGTAGCAAATGTTCACAGATACAAGTGGCTGAAGCATAATGTTCAGGGTTCTTTTCCACAATCGGCATTAATGGCAAATATACTTGACTTTGCCTTGAAAGAAGAGCCAATTGATGTGGAGAAAATGCGAAAGTGTCTCTTAAAACAAGTAAGATAGAGTTTTCCATTGAATGGAAGCTTCAATATTGAGAAGCTTTATTTTACTGTTACAATTCCTCACCTTTGTGACAAGTTCCAAGTGTTTATTCATGTGTTGCTTGCTTTTGCAGCTGGAGAGAGCTGAAGTTCGATTGGAGGGAATAGACACAATGCTTAAACTGGTATCAAAAAGTTTTTTGCTTCCATCAGTGCAATATGGCATGTTATGTGGTTGGCAAAGACTCATCCCTGAGGGGATAAATATAGGGTAAAAATACTTATTTTTAATTGTATTTTAAGTGGTTTCTCAACTGTTCACACCGAAAACTGCATACCCAACAGTATATATGGTCTGGATATCCATGTGGTTTTGGACTTTAAGTTGGTACCTCCAGTATTACTGAATAAATTGATCTCTGCTATTAGAATTTCTGATCAACGGAAATATTTTTCATCCAGTGGCAAAAAGCTCTCATTGTGTCATGATAACTTAGTAGTTCTGTGATTTCAACTACAGATCTTCTGCTGTTCTTCATCCGTGAATACTTGAATTTTCTATTTTCAATTTTATGTCTGGTTTGAATAATATTTAAAGGTACAAATCTTAGCTTTGAAAGGAAATTTATTGCTGATACATAAGCAGAATTAATGGACTGGATTTTTACAAATTGGGAGCAGGAGTGTAGGCCACTTAGCCCATCTAGGCAAAAGTGAGTACTGCAGGTGCTGGAAATCACAGTCTAGATTAGAGTGGTGCTGGAAAAGCACAGCAGCTCAGGCAGCATCTGAGGAGCAGGAAAACTGACGTTTCGGGCAAAAGCCCTCCATCAGGAATGGAGGCCTGCATTCTTGATGAAGGGCATTTGCTCGAAACATCGATTTTCCTGCTCTTCGGATGCTGCTTGACCTGCTGTGCTTTTCCAGTACCACTCTAATCTACACTTAGCCCATCTAGCCTGTTTCACCATTCAGGAAGGTCCTGGCTGATGTGATTGTCACCTCAACTCCCTATTACTGTCTAACCTCCATAACCACTGATTTCGTTATTGGTAAGAATCTATTTATCTGTTTCTGCCCTAAAAAGTATTTATTGATAACTGCCTCCAGTGCCCTGCGTGGAATAGCATTTCAAAGATTCATGCCACTAAAGAAAAAATTCTCTTTGTTCTTAAATGGGAAACCCCTTATTTTAACTGTTCTTTAGTTCTAGTTTCATCTTGTGGGTGGGAGACACATTTACAGCATCGACCCTGTCAAGTCCCCTCAGAATCTTGCATTAAGTTTCAGTAAGCTCACTTCTCATTCTTCTGAGATTTTGGGTTGGTAGTGATGACAAAATTGAAGATCTCAATTGTTTACTCTTCTGAGACTGACAGCAGCTTCTTGGTTCTGTACAGTCTAGCTAAGTATGGAAATCATTGACAAAATTGTACTTTGTTGAATAGCTGAATTTTTAACTGTGTACTATGTTGCTAAACAGCATCGTTGACCCTGAAAATGTAATGTTTGTTGAATGACATATTAAAATATGAGAGTTTGGTTAGCTCAGTTGGCTGAAATGACTAGTTTCTAATGCAGAGCTGGTAAGAAATTCAGTGTTTTAAGTGTTTTAAAAAAGAAGTTATGCTGTTTTGGTTTCTATTACAGTCCCCTGTGTAAGTTCTGATCATTTATGAGAAATTCTGATCTTTTAGAGAAATCAAATTGAAGTGAAGAGGTTTAATAACATGTATTTCCATGTTTGTGATCTTTGAGAATACCTTATTGTCAAAGGAGATCATAGAATCCCTACAGTGAGGAAATAGGCCATTCAGCCCAACAAGTCCAACTGACCCTCCAAAGAGTATCTCACCCTGACCCATTCTCTTCCCCTATCACTCTACATTTTCTTTGACTAATGCACTTAACCTACACGTCCCTGAATACCATGGGCAATTTAGCATGGTCAATTCACCTAACCTACACATCTTTGGACTGTGAGAGGAAACCGGAACTCTCAGAGAATCCCACCCAGACACGGAGTACGTGCAAACTCCACACAGATATTCACCTGAGGCTGGAATCGAACCCAGGTGCCTGGTGGTGTGAGGCAGTAGTGCTGACCACTGAGCCACAGTGCTGCCCAATTGTAATTGCTTCTCCTGCTTGATGACATCCTGGTTACTGGATTTCTTGAGATGCCGGTCTCAAACTTAATGTAAGGGGAAGTCTGTGCCACTGAAGTTGCTGCATCTAGCTTTCACCTGAGTCCATGACAAGTAACATTGTTTTTCTGTTGATGTCAGAATCCAGGCGGTTGATTTTTTTTTGTGTTGGCTCACCAGTGAGTTTTAAAAGATTAAGTTTTTCAGTGTTGGATTTGACTCCTGTCTGCCTTCATACTGAAATTAAAATCCTCTGTTTAGTGAACCTGTTTCAGACTGCTTGAAGGATGTGGATCTCATACCACCATTTAACCGTATGTTACTGGAAGTTACTTTTGGAAAGCTTTATGCCTGGGCTATTCAGAATATTCGGACTATGCTGTTGGATGCACAAGGTAGATTTGATGATCTAGGTAAGATTATGTTATTTTAGGTTGATGTACAGTACTTATACATTCAGTAGCATGGTCCATTAATTGTTGCTTTAGTGAAAGATATGGTGCTATTCACAGAACCAGATGATTGTTACAGAGGATTGACGGTTGACGCGTTGTATTGGCACTGACTCTTCAACTAAGATGTTTACCTAATGCCATTCCACAAATTATTGAATGTGCTAAAATCTCTTAGAAATTTCTTTGGCTGACGGATTAATAATTGAGAGTTGCTTGGTTCATGATTTGTCGTTATTATTTAGTGGTATGGACCAGGCTGGTACCCCTCAAAATATTTTAAGTAGGTAGCCTAGACGCTAACGTTTTCTTAGTTTAAAGGCTAAGAAGTGGATATTCCAGGTGTGATGCAGCTGGTCAAACCACTTCGCTTTAAGCAAAACAGAATTTATTTGAAAACTGCAGTTGAAACACAAACGGAAGAAAAAAAATCTAGAATAACAACTATTGGAAATATTAACCGACCCGACTTAGCAACTTAACTAAGGAGCTGTTACAATTCCTGTAGCATCCCACAAATACACTCCTTGGCAAAAGGTAAACTCAAACACAAGTTCTTATAGGCAAGAGAGGTTTCAGAGAGAAAAGTCAGCCAAGGATAATCTTCTGAAGCATAGAACCTTATTGCACTGTAGCAGCTTCTGTGACTGCTACAACTAAACCAAACTAGGGGAAAAAAACCTTAACTAGGAGAACTGGCCACTCCCCTGCTATTGTTAAAGTAGACATTTCCAGACATTTTAGCACCTCTGCTTTTACAAACTCCAAGGTTGTGTGAAGATTTGTAGCTCGGGTGCTCGTTGTTGTGGTTCTGTTCGCCGAGCTGGAAGTTTTTGTTGCAAACGTTTCGTCCTCTGGCTAGGTGACGTCATCAGTGCTTGGGAGCCTCCTGCGAAGTGCTTCTTTGATGTTTCCTCCGGTGTTTATCGTGGTCTGTCCCTGCCGCTTCCGGTTGTCAGTTTCAGCTGTCCGCTGTAGTGGTTGGTATATTGGGTCCAGGTCGATGTGTTTGTTAATGGAGTTTGTGGATGAATGCCATGCCTCTAGGAATTCCTCAACTTCATCAACAGATGCCTAAGAGAAAGACCACGGAACGAGGACATAGCACAACCAAAAGGACGAGCCACACTACCATACATCAGGAGCATCTCGGAACTGACAGCCAGACTACTGCGACCCCTAGGACTCATAACGGCACACAAACCAACAGCCACGCTCAGACAAGAATGTTGATGGAGTTTGTGGATGAATGCCATGCCTCTAGGAATTCCCTGGCTGTTCTGTCTGGCTTGCCCTATGATAGTAGTGTTGTCCCAGTCGAATTCATGTTGCTTGTTGTCTGCGTGTGTGGCTACTAAGGATAGCTGGTCGTGTCGTTTCGTGGCTAGTTGATGTTCATGTATGCGGATTGTTAGCTGTCTTCCTGTTTGTCCTATATAGTGTTTTGTGCAGTCCTTGTATGGTATTTTGTACACTACATTCGTCTTGCTCATGTTGGGTATCGGTTCCTTCGTTCTGGTGAGTTGTTGTCTGAGCGTGGCTGTTGGTTTGTGTGCCGGGAAGCGGCAGGGACAGACCACTATAAACACCGGAGGAAACATCAAAGAAGCGCTTCGCAGGAGGCTCCCAAGCACTGATGATGTCGCCTAGCCAGGGGACGAAACGTTTGCAACAAAAACTTCCAGCTTTACAAACTCTTTTGGGGAAAAAAAAAAGCCCGAGGACAAAATAACCTTTGTTAAAGAGACAGCATCGTCACATTTAGTAACTTTGATTCTGCCGTGGAGAGAATCATGTGTATTTTTAAGTCTGATATGCATTTCTGCATTTAGTGTGTTCAGAAGGGGAGACATGGAGCTCAAAATAAAACTAACATTGAGAGTGATATGAGGTTTTCTGGAAGCTTGATTCCATGCAACAATCGAAAGCTTTTATATAGAAAAAATGAGGTGAATAGTTCAGTACTTCAAAATAATAAGTGTAGAAGAGTAGAAAAAAAAGCACTTTTCTAAAATAACAAGGTATCCTATCACGCATGAAGACAGTTAGAAACAAGTTTGTTGTAGAAAGACAGAACAATCCTGAGGATGAGGGCAGAGTGCATGTCTCTATTGGAGAGAGCAGGTCTGTGGCACCATCCGCTGTTAAGCTAATAGCACCTGCAAAACAGTCAGGGCAGAAGAAAAGGAGTCCTGGTCATTCATATTTTTGAACTCAAAATGTAACAGTCAGGTATCTAAGTCATAATTACTTATGTACACATGGTTACATTCTGATGCATCTTGTTAAAGTTATTGGCTAAACTTCATTCATGTGTTGGAATATGACTTGCAGCGCATGACACAATTTTATCACTGTTTCATGATATTTTATCTGTAAATTCAAATGTCAAATGCTACATTTGCGAGCAGTATCTCAGGAACAAAGGCAACGGCAAAGCAGCATTTATCGAGTCTTGGACAACAAAGAAAATAAGATGCCATATTCTTATAATGAGTAGCAATCCGCTGATTGTCCATAAACAGTAAATATCTTGTGTGCTAAAAAATGTTACAGTTCTAGGATAATCCATAACCTTTTACACAGAGTTATTGCAAGAGATTAATTGTTTTTAATGGATCTTCATGACCTGATCATTTTCGAAGATTGGTTTCAGTTTGAGATGAGAGTTACTAATTGTAAATTGCTTGATCAAAATATTACTAATTATAAATATCATCATTTTAGGCATGCAGTCTGTCCCTCTGCATACTGTAACGAATGAGAATCCTTCAGCACCAAGTCTTGGTACCATTCCACAAGCTCGCTTTCTACTCATCATGATAAATATGTTGACGCTTGAGCATGGAGCCAACAGTCTCAGTCTTCTGTTGAACTCTGGTTTGCTTGCATTGACTCAAACAGTTCTGCGGCTAATAGGTCAGTGAAAAGTAAATACTCCTCTATGAAATCTGATTGGATTTTTATTCTATCTTGAACGTACTAAAATAACCTTCCATAACTTTCTCTGTATCATTGTGAGTTACATAAGTGAAGACCATTGGATTGTGTTTGAACTTGTTGCATAATTACCTGCAAGTGTAAAATGTTACAACAGATGATTGGGTCAGTTAGAATAGGGCAATCAAAGTAGCTTAAGTTAAATGTTTTCACTATTGTGTGAATATTTAGTACTTCAAAATTCTTTCTTCAGTTAATCTCTGAATTTAAAGTGAATCGTAAACTTATCCCATAAAATTATCCCACAGTGGAATACTATATGGGGAAGCTGCTCTATGATAGATATCTTTTTGCCCTTCCATGCCGTAATATCATCTCATTTTCAATCTATCTTGCATCAACTACACTATACAGCATGTTTAGTTTTATCTTGTTATCTAACTAAAGATTTGTCCTTTACTGTCTCAGCAATGTATAAACCTGCTTTTCGTCGCTTCTTTTGTCATCAAAGCAATTTCAAACCTTTTCGTACATCGTCAATGTTACCTGACAGCCACCTTCCCACGCAGGGGAACCACCTTCTTTTCTTTCACTTCCAAGTCCCCACCACTCACCCACCACTATGATGTTAACTATTAGTAAATTGTTCGGAAGTGATTCTTGACAGTGGTGTTAGAATGGCCTTAAGAGCAGCTTATGGCCACAAATGGAACCCACACAAAAAGAACCAAAAAAAGTGGGATTTATCATTAGTGTTACGTATTGTGGGGAGAGCAAAACAAGGCAAATGTGATGGTGTGAGCCATTGAGGAGTTAGTACTGTTAGTTTGTTGCTATGGTGACGTCCACAAGGCAGATTTAGGATGGTGTGACGTGGAGACAATTGCCCTTCTTTGTAACTTCAATGGTAGAAGTCTTTGTGCTGTAGGCAGAGTACAAACTCGTCTCATGAAGCTTAAAGGGCGATTATAGGAAAAGTGGAAGATACCTAAGTGAGGTTCAAAATATGCAATCTTTGTGCACAATTTCTTACTTTTTAATTAAGATTTAGTGAGGTTAAAATATATACCGTCCTGCAGTATTCATTTTTCTTAATTTATTAGTTGCTTTATTTTATGTTTGCCTTAGCCTATATAATATCTTTTTCTTTCCTTCTGACAATTTGGACACAAAGTGGGCTCCATTGTTCTGAAAATTAAACTGTTTTTATTACAGTTTAATTTTATGTCACTGCACAATCAAGATTGGGAAACAGATGATCCTTTTCATAAAATGGATATGGACACTAAATATTTGAGCTTTCATAGCTTATAAGAATCACTTTTGTTTATAACTTGCTCTATCGAGCTGCAATTTTTCACAATTTAGACGTTTATAAATATTGTTTTAACCCCTTAAGTTTAAATATTGCTTCCCACTTTTACAAAAATTTTCAAAGTAATTTGATTTTATAATCTTCTGGCTTTATTAAACAGCCTGTTGTTCATTTGTAACTATATTTGAATATTACACATTTTATACAAGTCTTTTTTTTCCTAGTGTGCAGTGATTGTTAGCATTAACAATTCTCCTTTTAAGATTAACATCGCTTTCCCTTACTATATATATATATAAATGATGCCATCCAAAAATTACCTCAATATCAGTTTATAATTCAAAGAAGCGATTTGTACTTTCAGGAACAGGACCGTCCATATCAAAATTGGAAAGAAACAGATTTAAAGGTGGGGCTGTGTTGTGCGCATGCGGTAAGTGTGCACCTTAGGAATTATGGAAACATTTGGATAAAAAGACGTGGTGCTTTCTGTGTCCGTGCTTAAATGCAATTTTTAATATTTATTTTCTGTGTATAATCTTATGCACGTCCTTGTCACTGGTCTTAGAACATATGATACAACTGGGACTTTTGTTATGCACGTTTTACCCCCTGACCTCATAATTAAGAACATTTGGCCATTGATCCTTTGACCTCCATCCCCCTTCTCTACCATTCATTACTTTCGTGGCTAATTTTCTACTTCAGTTACAGTTTTCAACGGTATCTCCATATTCCTTGATTCCTTTAGTATCTTAAAAAAAAACTGTTAATCTCTGATATGAATACAGTCAACAAATTAACATTCACTTTACTCTAGAGCAAAGAATTCCAAAGAACCGTTTCAAGTCAAGAGATTTTTTTCACATCAGTGTCCTAAATGCTAATCTCTTATTTTGAGACTCGTGTCACTCGTTCCCCAACCAAGGGGAATTGCTTCGCAGCTTTTCTCTATCAAAACCCTTAAGAATTTTAAATGTTTAAATGCAATCACTTCTCTCTCTTTTAAACTCTGAATATAGCTTGATCTGTTCTGTTAATATAATCTCTTCATTCCAGGAATTTGTCTGGTGAACCTTTCTTGCATTCCTTCTATGGGAAGTACATCCTTGCTTAGATGTGGAACCAAGTGTGAACAGTGCACTAGCTGTGGTTTCACTCAGGCCCAATTTAAGAGTAGCAAGATTTCTTTTTTTTTTACTCCAATCCTTTTGCAATAGTGGGTGACATAATGTTTCTTTCCTAATTGTTTGCTGTACCTGCGTCTTAACTCTCTATAATTTTTGCAAACAGAAACCACAACCCTCTGAATACCGATGTGTC
>NC_057715.1:103195638-103214297 GCF_004010195.1 Chiloscyllium plagiosum | reverse complement strand
TTCATTTCAGACTGTATTTGAAAGAGCTGAAAATTCAACAGCAGAATTTAAGCATTGGGTTGAGCTAGAACTGGGAAATAACAATATTGAAGAACTTGGGAAATGAAAGGGAGGTTATAAATGTTTATGTTGATGGACAAGTCAATGTGCTGTTTTTTCACGGAAGTATGGTGACAATGAGTTTGAAAGGCAGAGTAAGTGAGTTTTTGAGGTGAAGAAATCATTTATAGCTAACATAACACCTAGGAAGTAAGATGGATAATTAATAATTTAGTGAATTATGGTTGAGGGAGCTGTGCTATACTAATTATAGAAGAAATTTAAGAAACAACAGTGCTTCACGTTTGATGTGGAAAGAAGCCTGGCAACAAAAGCAGTGAGCGATGCCACACTAAGCCTTTGATGATAAAGATCCATGAGGCATTTGATAAGAGAGGAAAGTACCCTCGGGTTATCTTTGTCTCAAAGCATGATGACAGAATAGTCAGTGGTTTTTGCGGAGGTCCAGTTTGGGCCATTTGAACTGGATGAGGTTGAGTTGTATCTGGCAGTAAAATGACTAATCTAATTGTGTGGCAACTCGACTTAAATATGTTCCTTGAGCTTGAAGGAACAAAACTGTGGTCTCTTTGGCAGAAGTGACAGGATTTGAAAACAGTGAAGGTTTAGCTAAGTGACAGCTGTGAAAAATCGGTATAATGGTTAAGTCACTTTGCAGTATCAGGTGAATTATGACAAATGAAGGGTCAACAGCTAGGCAGTTTTAATATAGAAACTTAGAAGGCTGCATAAAGAAGGGCTTTGCCTGGGAGGACATGAGGAAGTGATCTGAATAGTGTTGGGGACCACAAATGGGGTGGGAGAAATGTCTGAGATGGTGGTAAACTTTGACGTGAGAAGGTGGCATCTTTGAGGTGACAATTGAAATTGGTTTGGTGAGGAGTCTTTGTGTACAGGCTGAGGAAAGGCAAAAAAAAAAGGATATCCCAGAGATAGCTCGGGGAACGTGAAATAATTTTGAATGAGAAGAAGGTGGCATCTTTGAGGTGACAATTGAAATTGATTTGGTGAGGAGTCTTTGTGTACAGGCTGAGGAAAGGCAAAAAAAAAATGGATATCCCAGAGATAGCTCGGGGAACGTGAAATAATTTTGAATGAGAAGTGGGTGGAACATGATTAGGAGCCATAGAAATAGAGGGGCCAAGAAGTGACTTGGGATTGAATGGTAAGCTATTTCAGTAGGGCAAGGGATGGGAAGTGTAACCTGGTTTGGAGGCTCTGGTGAGGGAAATAAATAGGCTCTGACAATGTGCAAAGAAGCTATTGTTAAAGGGAGCAATGTGCATAGTTAGGAAATGCATCATTTCTGAAGGGTCCTCTTTATTGACTTTCTATAGCACAGTAGTTCTTTCAACAAGCCTCCTCTGATACCTTCAGTGACCACTCTTGCAATACATGATTTCAAAAAGCTTTCTTTGGCAGATTCAACAGAAATCTGAATTTAATTCTAATTTTCCTATTTCTTTTCACCATGTTGGTACATTCCTTTTCAAACAGGTTATGATGTAAAAGAAGTTTAGCAGCTGACCTTTAAACTATACTAAGATCATTGCTTCATTAATCTTCTGCTTTTGCCACTACAGACTTAAAACATCAAACAAAGTGTACGAAGTACTCTTCACTTTTTCATTGCCAACTGAAAACTAAGTCTTAAATTAAGGTTGTTGTTAAATAAATATATTGTTCCAATACAATGCAAGCCTTTTTTTGGTCCTTTAAGTTTCCGTATATAAATGAATAAGCTATTGACTGACTCACCAGGCACTGATTCTTTCAAGACTTATTTCCTTGTAGCATACTCACAGATAGCTTTGAACTCTCATGGATTGAATTGTGTGCAGTATCTTATTTTACAGTACCTCCCAAGTTTGTCCCCTTCAATCTCATTGTAAGAACATTGCACAATTGAAATTTCAAACAGTGCCAGTTCAAACTTTATATACATAATAACTTTTGCATTTATCATTTGGGTTATGGACTGGTATTTTTTAAAAGTTGTTTCTTTTGTATACAACTTCACTTTGCTGGAGTACTGGATCGCCAATTTTGATTTAGTTTTATATGTTGAATCTTTTTCTGGATTAGTGGTGCTGGAAGAGCACAGCAGTTCAGGCAGCATCCAAGGAGCTTTGAAATCGACGTTTCGGGCAAAAGCCCTTCATCAGGAATACCACTAATCCAGAATCTGGTTTCCAACATCTGCAGTCATTGCTTTTACCTAGTTGATTTTAACCCTACTGTTGAATCTTTTTGTTAATCAACTCCTAACTTGAAAGTTCCATCCTTGCCAGTTGCTTATTTCAAATGCAGTGCATCTTGTTAGCAGGTATTTCCAGTGCAAGCAGCTGATGGGGGCTGTGCTGTTGATTTACATTCACGACTTTCTAAAGAGTGTGGCCTCGACTGGATTTTTTAAAATAATTGAACAATTGTAAAGTACTGCAAGAAAAAAACGGTTGCTAGGCCACCCATCATTCCAGATATGAAATGCTGACATTCTGTCGCCTTTTAAAATGCAAAAACGTCAGTTTAGGTAATATTTAACCAGGGTTTGGACTATCCTACACTAAAAGTACTGAATAGTAATTTGAACAAGAACCTGCATTTGTATAGTGACACTCAGACAGTAATTGCCCTAAGGCACTTCACAGGAGATCAATCAAACAGTGATCTATGGAAGAATGTGTTTCAACAGGTGAAAGCTAGATTTTAAAGAGCATCTTGGGAGAAAGAGAGATGGAGGCTTAGAGAAAGTTTATAGAACCTTTGGTCTGTGCAGTTGAAAGCACAATTACCAACTGTACAGTAATAAAATGGAATGAGTGCAGAGATCTTAAAAGATTGGCTAGTGAGTAGTTACTGAGATAGGGAGGGGTGAGACCTTCAAAGCATTTGGAAACCAGGGTAAGATTTTTATGAACTGAGGCATTGTGGAACCAGGAGCCAATGTAGGTTAGCAAACACCATGAAGCTTGATGCAAGTTAGGATGTGGGCAGCAGATACTTGGATGAGTTCAAGTTTACAGAGGCTGCCCAGAGGAATATTGGGATAGTTGTGTCAAATATCATAATGTGGGTTCCAACAACAGTTGAATGATGAAGGATTGGAGATAGGAGATCTTGCAGAAGTGAAAGTTGGAGATCTTGGCTTTGGAATATCCCTGTGAAATTGAATTGCCCCTGAAAAATGATCTAGATGAGGGATGGAATAGGTGCTTAGAGAACAGAATTTATGTTGGCATAGAAGGACAACTTGACTGTGTATACCTGCATTTTCTATTAGCTTCAGTGAATTGGGTTTTGAGGACCAAAACTAACTGAGGTGCTGCGAGTTCATGATTGATTTTTCTATTCCAGTCTTGCTGAATATAATTTGATTATCTTTTCACAAATGATTAACTATGTGCAGATGTTGAAAACTCTCAAAACACTGTTGAAGCTTGGTCAACTGAGATTGATTAATTTTTGTTGAATAAGGTTATTAAGTGACCATAGAACCTAGGCAGATTATTGGAGTGAAGGTCTGGATTGTCATGGTCTCAGTTAATGACAGAACAACAGATTAAAGGGCTGAATGTCCTGCTCCTGTCCCACCTTTTCTTTCTTGTTGAACTTTGTTATAATATTGATTTGTTTTTCTTTAATTTTTTTTGTATATTCCACACTTATGTACAAAGGTCCTTCTTTATTTTTGCATTGGCTTTGTTGCTCTTTCACTGACTCAGTTTGCTTGGAGTTTTCTCCTCAATGTCTTCAGCTCCCTCAACAAAGGTTGATGGTGGGAGAAGACAAAAATGCCGAAGAATAAATCACAGCCTAGATGGAACCTTTTAATACAGCTACAAGGAAAGAAGTATAGTTTCAAAGAAACAGTATCTGTGCACCTTAATGGTCAGCAGTTAATCATTTGTACAAGGATTTTTGAAGAGTGATGTGCACCATATTGAAGTTCAACATGCTTACTTTGTAGTTAAAGAATTTGTAAGAATTTGCTAAGATGTGATTCCTTGCCTCCTGGAAAGTTTGTTACTTTTTCACAAGTATAATTCTAAACTTGATTTTTGCAACATTTTATTTTCTTCAGGCCCAGCTTCTGATAGTGGCGAGGATGATATTGGTGCTTCTCTTCATGGAGCCTCAGCCACTGTTTTAGAGGAGTCAAGAAAGGAAACCACACCAGCTCCACTGCCTGTCTCTGGTCCAGAGCTAGCAGCAATGATGAAAATTGGCACGAGGGTGATGAGGGGTGTCGACTGGAAATGGGGAGATCAGGTATTGCAGTAAACTGATACCTGTCTATTTTAAAGCTTTTTTTTAAAAAAAAAGGCTAGAGCAACATTTCCCTGTTTTGAACTGTTACTTTTGACAGGGAGAAGTTGAGAAAGAAGTTGAAACATGAGTATTTCTAGTTCAGCAATCGATCCTGTTTGTAAATATTGCATTAATTAGCTGCACAGTACACATTGTACCATTCAGTAGTGATTTATGCCTTGCTTTTTATTTAATGATGCAAAGTTTACTATTTAACTCTGTGTCAAATCTCAATATAACTGAATCATTAGCTAGGAGGTCCTATTGCAATGCCTGGACTTGATATTGCATGGTGTAAAATTCAGGCTTTCAAAAAGTGCTTTAAAACTTAATGTCCTGAGCATTTTATAAACATTATCTCTATGTTTTGATTACATTTTTACTTTTCCAGCTTTCCAGTAATTCAAGGTTTAGCAGAACTCAGCCTAGAATATAATTTAGGCCACAATGTAACTTTGGTGTTCACAATGCAGCTGTTTGTAGGGAAGGCACAACTTCGATTCATACTATCTTTAAAAAACTATTTCTTAATGATTGTACTTTTACAGATTTAAAATGTCCATGTTTCTGTTTTAAGAGTGTCATGAAGAGAGGCGATAGTGATAGTGAGTTTTGAGAAGATTTGTAGTTCGGGTTGAGGTTCTGGATGTAGGTTTGCTCGCTGAGCTGGAAGGTTCGGTTTCAGACGTTTCATCACCATACTAGGTAACATCATCAGTGAGTCTCTGGATAAAGCACAGGTATAGCCTGCTTTTTATTTATGGGTTTAGGTTTCCTTGGGTTGGTGACATCATTTCTTGTGGTGATGGCATTTCCTGTTCTTTTTCTCAGGGGATGAGAAATGGGATCCAAGTCAATGTATTTGTTGATAGAATTCCAGTTGGTATGCCATGCTTCTAGGAATTCTCACGTGTCCCTGTTGGCTCGTCCTAGATGGATGTTTTGTCCCAGTCGAAGTAGTGTCCTTCCTATTCTGTTTGTAAGCATTAAACCTTATCAAACCAGCGTTTACAGAAAACAACACACATGGACCAAATACTCAACTACAGAAGCAATCATCTCAACATCCACAAACGAAGCTGCATTAGAACATTATTTCAACGAGCCCCACACACTGCAGAACAGAGCAACTACAAAGAGCAGAGGAAAACCACCTACACAGTATATTCAAAAAGAACGAGTATCCAACGAACACAGTCCCCCGATTTCTCAGCAACAAACCCAAACAAGCAGACAAAACACGTCCAGAAACCCTAGCCACACTCTTCTATATCAAAGATATCTCAGAAATGACAGCCAGATTACTCAGACCTCTTGGTATCATGGTCGCCCACAAACCCACTAACACACTAAAACAGCAGCTAATGAACTTGAAGGATCTTAGACAGACAACAAGCAAAACTAATGTCATTTACAAATTAGCTTGCAAGAACTGTAACAAACACTACATTGGACAAACAGGCAGAAAACTAGCCACCAGGATACATGAACGTCATCTAGCCACAAAAAGACATCACCCACTAGTAACTTTACATACAGATGAGGAAGGACAAGCCAAACAGAGACACTCACAAGAAATCCTATCACAAACACATTGACTTGGATTCCATTTACCTCCCCTGAGAAAAAGAACAGGAAATGACATCACTAGGAAATGATGTCACCAACCTAAGGAAGCTTAAACACACAAATAAAAAGTGGGCCATACATTCAGTGCTTCATACGGCGGCTCATTGATGATGTTACCTAGTATGGTGACGAAATGTCTGATACCGAACCTTCCAGCTCAGCGGGCAAACCTACATCCAGACTATAGTGATGCTTGTTGTGAGATATGTTGAGGCTATAACACTGGAACAAAGAATATTGTAGAATCATGACAGCATGGAAACAGACCCTTTGGTCCAACTTGTCCATGTTCCCAAAGTAAACTGGCCCATTGCCCTCAAAGATTTTCCTATTCATGTATTTGTCCAAATGTCTTGTAAATGTTGCAAATGTACTTGCATCTACCATTTCCTTTGGCAATTCATTTCACATGTTAACCACCCTCTGGGTGGAAAAACTTGCCCCTCAGATCCCTCTTAAATTTTCCCTTCTCATGTTAAAAATATACCTGCTAGTTTTGAACTCACCTACCCTAGCAAAAAGATCTTTGCTATTCACCTTCTCTTTGCCTCTCATGAGGTGTTTGATTTAGTTGAAGGTGAGCACTTTGGAGAGAGTGACCATAAATCAGTTACGTTTAGTTTATCGATGGAAAGGGATAGGTACATGCTACAGGTCAAGAGTTATCGATGGGGCAAGGCCGATTATAATGTGATTAGGCAAGAATTAGGATGCATAGAATGGGGTAGCAAAATGCAGGGGATACAGACATTGGAAATGTGGAGCTGGTTTAAGGAACAGATATTGCGTGTCGTTGATAGGTATGAACCTGTCAGGCAGGGAGGAAGTGATAAAGTAAGGGAACTGTGATTTACTACAGAAATTGCATCTCTTGTTAAGCAGAAGAAGGAGGCTTATGTGTTGATGAGGCAAGATGGTTCAGATGAGGTGATCGAGAGTTACAGATCAGCTCAGAAGGATTTAAAGAGAGAGGTAAGAAGAGCAAAGAGAGGACACGAGCAGTCTTTAGCAAGTAGAATAAAGGAGAACCCAAAAGCTTTCTCTAGGTATGTGAGGAATAAAAGGATGACTAGCGTAGGAATAGAGCCAGTCAAAGACAGAAGTGGGAAGTTGAATGTGGACCCTGTGGAGATTGGAGAGGTGCAAAACGAACATTTCTCATCAGTTTTCACTCTGGAAAAGGAGAATATTGTAGAGGAGAAGAATAAGGTATGAGCTATTAGACTAGAAAGGATCAAGGTTAGTTACGAAGAGATGCTATCAATTCTAGAAGGAGTGAAAGTAGACAAGTCCCCTGGATCGGATAGGATTTATCCAAGGATTCTCTGGGAAGCTAGGGAGGAGATAGCAGATCCTTTGGCTTTGATGTTTAAGTCACCATTGTCTACAGGTTTAGTACCAGAGAACTGGAGGATTGTAAATGTGCCCTTGTTCAAGAAGGGCAGTAGAGATGACCCAGGTAATTATAGACCAGTTAGCCTTACGTCTGTTGTCGGAAAGGTTTTGGGAAGGATTATAAGAGGTAAGATTTATAATAATCTAGCAAGCAACAATTTGATTTCAGATAGTCAACATGGTTTCGTCAAGGGCAGGTTGCGTCTCTCAAACCTCATTGAGTTTTTTGAAAAGGTGACCAAGCATGTTGATGAGGGTAGGGCAGTTGATGTAGTGTACATGGACTTCTCAGTAAAGCCTTTGATAAGGTTCCACATAATAGGCTGTTGGAGAAAGTGCAGAGGTATGAAATTGAGGTTGATTTAGCAGTTTGGATTAGAAACTGGCTTTCTGAAAGAAGGCAGCGAGTGGTAGTTGATGGAAAATATTCAGCCTGGAGTCTGGCTACTAGTGGTGTGCCACAAGGATCTGTTTTGGGACCACTGCTGTTTGTCATTTTTATAAATGACTTAGACGCAGGCATAAGTGGATGGATTAGTAAATTTGCAGATGACACTAAAGTTGGTAGAGTAGTGGGCAGTTTGGAAGAATGTAACAGGTTACATGGGGTCTTGGATAAACTGCAGAATTGGGCTGAGAGGTGGCAAATGGAGTTCAGTGCAGCTAAATGTGAGGTGATGCACTTTGGGAAGAGTAACAGGAAGCCAAAGTACTGGGTCAATGGAAAGATTCTTGGTAGTGTGGATGTGCAGAAGGATCTTGGAGCCCATGTACATAGATCCCTGAAAGTTGCCACCCAGGTTGATAGTGCTGTTAGGAAGGCATACGGTGTGTTAGGTTGCATTCGTAGAGAGATTAAGTTCCGGAGCCGCAATATCATGCTGCAACTATACAAACGCTAGTGCGGCCACACTTGGAATACTGTGTACAGTCTGGTTGCCATATTTTGGGAAGGATGTGGAAGCATTGGAAAAGGTGCAGAGGATATTAACCATGATGTTGCCTGGTCTGGAGGGAAGGTCTTATGAGGAAAGGCTGAGAGACTTGGGTCTGTTCTCATTGGAAAGAAGAAGGTTAAGAGGGGATTTGATAGGGACATACAAGATGATCAGAGGATTAGATAGGGTAGACAGTGAAAGCCTTTTTCCTAGGATGATGCCGTCAGCTTGTCCGAGGGGGCATAACTACAAATTGAGGGGTGATAGATTTAAGGCAGATGTCAGAGGCAGGTTCTTTACGCAGAGAATAGTAAGGGTGTGGAATGCCCTACCTGCCAATGCAGTCAACTTAGTCCACATTAGGGAGATTTAAACAATACTTGGATAAGCACGTGGATGATGATGATGGGATAGTGTAGGGGGATGAGCTGAGAATAGTTCACAGGTTGGCGCAACATGGAGGGCTGAAGGACCTGTTCTGCGCTGTATTGTTCTGTTGTTTTGTAATTTTATAAACCTCTATCATCACCCCTCAACCTCCCATGCTTCAGTGAGCAAGGTCCAAGCCTATCCTTATATCTCAAAGCCTCCAGTCCTGACGTCTTGGTAAATGTTTTCTGAGACTTCTTCACTTTAATAATAATATTTCTATAGCAAGGTGACCAGAGCTGCACACAATACTCCAAAATTGATCCCATTAACATCCTGTATAACCCCAACATGACACCCTAACTCTTATACTTAAAGGTCTGAGCAATGAAGGCAAGCATGCTAAATGCCTTCCTAACCACCCCATCTTCCTGTGATGCAACTTTCAAAGAACTATCTACCTGAACCCTGCATTTCTCTGTTTGACAATACTACCAAGGGTTTTACCATTAATTATATAAGTCTTGCCCTTGTTTGTTTTACCAAAATGTGACATCACATATTTAACCAAATTAAACTCCATCTGCCACTCAGTTCATTTACGTAATTGATCAAGACCCCATTGTAATCTTAGATAACCTTCTTCACTGTCAACTATACCACCAATTTTGGTGTCATCTGCAAACCTACGAACTATACCTTGTAAATTCTCATCCAAATTTTTTATATAAATGATAAACAAAAGTGGACCCAGCGCCAATCCCTGTGGAACACTTGTGCTCACAGGCCACCAATCTGAAAATCAATCCTCCATCACTACCTTATGTTTCCTACTGTCAAGCCAATTTTGTATCCAGTTGGCAAGCTCATCCTGAGTCGCACATGATTAACTTTACTAATTAGTCTACCATGCAGAACCTTATCAAAGGCTTTACTAAAGTCTATATCTATGTCCAGACAGCATTTACAGCTCTGTCCTCATAAATCTTGTTCGTTATGTTCGCAAGACACTTTTCCACACACTGACTAACCCTGATCAGTCCCTGCCTCTCAAAGTACATGTAAATCCTGTCCCGCAGAATCCCCTCCAACAAGTTACTCACTGATGATGTCAGACTCTCAGTCTATAGTTCTCAGGTTTCTCCTTACAGTCCCTCTTAAACAAAGGCACAACATTAGCCACCCTCCACTCCTCTGGCACCTCACCTGTGGTTGTAGATGATACAAGTATCTCTGGTAGGGGCCCTGCAATTTCTTCCCTAACTTCCCACAATATCCTGGCATATGCTTGATCAGGTCCTGGAACTTTATCTACCACGATGTTTTCAAAGACCTCCAGCACTTGCTCTTTTGTAATGTGTACTGTTTTCAATATTCTTCTGAGGTTGAAAATAAAAATAGATAGTTTGGGGATTTTTTTAATATTCCTTTGTTCCAGACCTGATTGCAATCAATTCTGCGAGTCGGGACTTGGCCTAATATAACACCTGCGATATCAGCCTAGACTGTAAAGCATTTCTTTTCCTGTGTGCACAACACTCCTCTGCCCAGGTGTTGGGAGAATGCATCGCACCCTTTGACTGTTACCGACAACATATTCTATCTATCCCATTCCTTCATGATCTTAAGCACCTCAATTTAATCAGTTTTGTGCATTTTATGTTTAAATATGAAAAGAATGTAATTTGAGCTAATATAAATATATTTGACTGGCTATTGAGCTATTCCTGTAGCAGAAGCATTGTGTTTTTTTTTGCCTTGTTATGTTTGTTGTTTTTAATGAACATAACTTTTCAGGATGGACCACCTCCAGGATTAGGCCGTGTAATTGGCGAATTGGGGGATGATGGCTGGATCAGAGTTCAGTGGGATACTGGTAGCACTAACTCCTATAGAATGGGAAAAGAAGGAAAGTATGATCTGAAATTAGCTGAACCACCACCTGCTACACAGCCAACTACAGAAGACTCTGACACAGAGGATGATTCTGGTTTGTAATAAAATTTTGAGTTATTGACATTGTATTTCAAATAAAGAATTTCAGCATTGGTGTTTTGTTAAAAGGGGGAAAATTTAGTGGGCACTACAAGAGGGTGAGATATTTTTCAGATTAATCTGTGAGGTAACCTGAACGTGTTTATCAAGTGTTTAAGATGCTATATTCCATTGTCAAGAATTTTATAGCCGAACATTTAGAAAACAATGGTAGAATCATTCACAGCCAGCATGGATTTACAAATGAGAAATCATGCTTGACAAATGTACTAGATTTCTTCGAGGATGTAACCAGTGGAGTTGGTTTATTTGCACTTTTAGAAGGCTTTTGAATAAGTTCCACATGAGAGATTGTGTAAAATTAAAGTGCTTGGGAATGGGGCTTGTATATTGAGTTGGACAGAAAATTGGTTAGCAGACAGGAAACAAAAAGTAGGAATAAATGCCTCTTTCTGAACGGTAGGCAATGACTAGTAGGGTACTGCAGATATGGTACTTGGACCCCAGCTATTGACAATATGTGAAAATTTAAATGAGGGAATTAAATGTAAGATCTCAAAATTTGCTGATGAGACAAAGCTGGATGGAAGAGTGAGCTGTAAGGGAGATGCAGAGATGCGGCAATGTAATTTGGATGGTCTGAGTGAATGGGCAAATGCAGTATGGGCAAATGAGAGGTTTTCCACTTTGGTACAAAAATAGGAAGACTGATTATTATTTGAATGATTGTAAGTTGAGAGAGAAGAATGTTCAATGAAACCGGGTGTTATTGTTGACCATTTGCTGCATATAAGTGTACAGATGAAGCAGACAGTAAAGAATGCCAGCTGCATTTTGGCTTTAATAATGAGGGGATTCAAGTACAGAAACAGGGATGTCTTGCTGTAATTATACAGGGCATTGACAAGTTCACACTGGAAGTAGAGTTCCGTTTTGGCCTTCTTATCTGAGGAAGGATGCTCTTGTTAAAGAGTGAGTATGGCGAAGGTTTACCTGGGATAGCAGGACTGGTGTATGAGGAGAGGTTTCGTCGATTAGACTGTATTAAAGGAGTTTAGACTCTTTTGGATTTCTATAAGACTAATGGGACGAGATGTTGGAGACAAGAGGGATGTTCATGGTGGTGGTGAAGTTCAGAACCAGGGGCCATAGTTTAAGGGGTGAATCTTTTAGGACTGTGAGGACAGATTTCTCTGCCTAGAAGATGGTAAGTCTGTGGAATTCACTACCACAGAAAGTGGTTGAGGCCAAAATGTTGGGTTTTCAAGAAGGAAGTAGATTTAGCATTTGTGGCTAAATGGATCAAAGATTGGGAGGGGGTAGCATTCAGGTAGTGGGCTCAATGATCAGCCATGATGTACTTAATGGCAGAACAAGTTTAAGGGGTTGATGGCCTTTTCCTGCTCCTATCATCTATATTTTGATGCTTGTAATATTTTTAAAGCATATTTAATAGTTTGATTTATCAAGAGTTTAGCTTCCACATGTTGGAAAATGAAAGAATCTTCTGTGCTAGTGGAGGATTTCACAATTCAGTTGAAAGGCACTTAATCAATTTATAGCACTTTATTATCAGAACATGGTCTTGTAGTAATCTTGTGAATTTGTCTTCCAGTTTTTCTTCACTGTCTTATAATGGAAACAACATACCATTTAGGACTAATACTGTATATTCTTCAAGAGCCAGCATTCTGGGGCTTTCTTCACATTTTGGATAGTTGTTAAAGAAAGGATACTTGCATTGAGAAACTAAACAATCTAATAAAGTTTTCTTGTGACACTGTTTTGTGCACAGAAGCAGAAACCATTGAGAAAAACACGCATCCAACTGTGATGCTGTTGATGGCAACAGTTAACCTTCTGCAAACATTGTCACTTTCTGCTGGAATACACTCAGACCTAGTCCAGAATGAAGCTACCAAAACTTTATGTGGTCTTTTGCGAATGCTTGTGGAGAGTGGGGCATCAGATAAAACTGGTAATTGAACTCTTTTAATTGTTTTTAAAAAAAAGTCTTTTGCCAGTAAGTGTTCTGGAGGACATATACTTTGGTATTTATCATTAGTAGAGGGTGAACACTTGCATGTTCTGAGTAACTGATGTGTTAGTTTTCTTTTAATGATATGTTGGTATGTAGAACAGCAGGTTTGTTGTGCACTTGAGTCTCTAGCTTCAATTCAGCAGTGCCTATTGCAATGAAACTGAAGCCAAGCAATTTCTTGCTGGAGTAAATTGCAAATAATGAATAAATGTGTACTAAATTTTGGACCTGTGTAAAAATTCTGAATGAAACCTCATTTCCCTGTCATAAGTATAACACCCCCCCCACATCAAATTGCAATCCTTATGAAGCAACTGAGAGACGTGTAGTCCCTGTATTTATAGTTTGTGCCTCCAATCTATCCCTTTAGATCGTTATTAAATACAATTGTTTTACCCCCAATGTCAAGCGCATTACTCATTACAATAGGGATGAGAGATTTTATGTCCTGATGCTTTGAGGTTGGTAAAAATTTTAATTGTATTGAGCAACATGAAAGTTTCAGTTATCAAAACATTGGCTTTGTTACCACCGAGGCTGAAGGAGTGCACCAGTGCTCTTGCCACACTCCTTCATGGCTCGCAAGATAAAATAGAAATATTTTATCCAGTTATCAAGATAATAAATTAAGTACCTGATTGACATCAGGTTTTAAACAAGAAGATCCGTCAACCTGGTTTCTAAACACAATTATTGGTATGTTATTAAAACACGACTTATTCAATAACGATACCTAATTGGTTAACACACCTGTATGTAGAAGTATAAAAGCCTATCCTAAATATTCCCAAAGTGCACATATTCTCACTTCAAGAGGGAAAGTAATACATTTCTCTGCAGAGATTACCTCTTTTTTTTTAAATAAAGCTATTTGGTCAATGATGAAGACAAGTTGAAAACGTGCCGGACTCTGAAGTTCTGGCATGTGGTCAAGAAGTGCATGTTTGTCTTTCTATTCCTTGAATAAGCCAAGACTTCAATCTTGATGTGTATTTAGTCACTCTTTCTTTCAAAATACTGAATATTTCACCCTGAATTCAATAAAAGGGTTTGCTTTTCCAAAATAAAGAAGATCAGCCGGATGGCTTTGTTCTTCAAAAAGTGCCTTTCAGTTCAGCTTGCTCTGAGCAAGTTTTGCTCCAACTGAAGTTAACTGGAACCTCTCCAAGCCAATCAGTCTTCAAAAAACACCCGTGCAAGAATCTGCAGCAAAGCAGACCATTACCTTCAGTCATATGATTTACACAAAACCTTGTCTAAAATAAAATCCCCAATATCCGTAGTGAACTTTCAATTATTATTTAGTTTCAAGAGACTACTCCAAGTACTTCCACACGTTGGTATGGCTGGTTTTATTCCTGTGACTGACTTCTGTTCAACTGACTAGAACATTTTACTCTTGTTGTCCTTGCGTTTGAGCGACAGTAGAAATAAAGAAACAACCTCAGTTATTTGGTGAGATTAACATTTTTATATTGTTTCTAGTTTCTTCAGTAAACAAAGTTGTATCTAGAGAGCAACACCGGAGCTGGTGTTCCCTGGGTTTCATTCGAAGTATAGCGCTTACCCCTCGCATGTGTGGTACTCTGAGTTCATCTCAGTGGATCAGCTTGCTAACCAAAATTGTTGAAGGACAACAGTCATTTACCGCTGTGTCTCTGCAGCGACAGGTGAGAACTATTGTGCAACTCTTTTCTGCCAAGAAACCAAGGGCAAGATGTATTTGAGACACTGTTAAAAATAATCTGCTGTAGTATTTGTCTGAACTCTTTTATTTTTTGCCCTTTTTGAAATGCTATGATTTCAGTATTGATGCTAATCAAAGGAAAATATTAATGTTGACAAAGGAGACTTTTTCATTTTTCACCTCTGGTATGATGGGGCTGAATTAAGTCAGAAAATAGCTAAGTGTCAATTCTGGCAAATTTCATGGAGGATATTTCTCTGCAAACCCCAAGTATGAAAAAACTCACCATCTTCCTATCTCAACCCATTACCAATGTACTGTGTCCTTATGGCATCCTGTGTCTTGTATTCTTCCACTTGCTACAAGTGGAAGTACTGACTACTGCTGAGACCTTCTGGGATTCCTGAGATTATATCATCTGCAAAGTTCAGCTGTGTCTCGGAAGTGCTGGCAGTCGCACAGAGCTTTGAAGAAGATTAAAGCATATAAGGGAAGGATAGCAAATTGGGTTCAAACTGAATGGAAGATAAAAAGTAGTGTGTAATAACTTTCACATGAGAGGTTGATCAGGTTTGGATTGGTATAGTATATCTGTTAACATGGATATTTGCTTTTTAATTTGTTAGATTTTAGCGCTGCGTTTGTTGCAAGCAGTCCTTCCTTCCTGGGACAGAGATGAGCGGTCAAAAGACATGAAGTTCCTTGTTGAAAAGTTGTTTGTCTTTTTGGGTAGCCTTCTGAGCACCTGCTCAAGTGACCTTCCACTCTTAAGAGGTGAGCTTCCTTTATGATTGGTACATATATTTCTTACCGTATTATTTGACAAGTTCATAACATGTTAAAAAATAAATGTACGATTAAAGCATTTTCTTGTGTTTACAGATGGAATGTTGAGAAGAAGAAAAGCTCGACCTCCAGCTTCTCTGACTGCCACCCACAGTAGCACATTAGCAGAGGAAATTGTTGCACTGTTGCGAACTCTTCACACTCTGAATCAGTGGAATGGACTTATCAATGACTACATCAATTCCCAGCTGAATTGCATCAGTGAAATCATGAGTGATAAAGTGGCAGAGGCAGTAAGTGTAATGTTGCATTCTTCGTTGTCAGTCCCTCAGGTTGACGATGACTTGCTTCCATGGGGGGGAATGAGGAGTTGGTTTCTGCAGTAGCCAAATAGTCCAATCCAGGTGCTGCAGTCTCTGCCACAATTGGGCTTGTGATGTTTGATGTGGTGAGTGGATAGGACACTCTGGATTCTGAGGACATTATCTGCTGCTTACACTTGGCCTCTGCTCAGTGACACTTCAAGTGGTTGGCATTTTCTCTGGTTTGTCTTTTTAGGGAAAGTAATTCCCACCTGTTAGTGGGGATGTTGCATTTGTTTAGTGTTTCATCTGCCGTCCTATTGATAGCTTTGAGTAGACTACTTAATTAGGGTGTCTCGTGTCAGACATGCAAGCAGTGTGGTCTACCCATCGCATCTGGCAGTGCTTCACTTGCTTTTCAAAATGCACAGGATTATCCTTGACAACCACCTGATGAAGGAGCGGCACTCCAAAAGTCGTGCTTCCAATTAAACTTGTTGGACTATAACCTGGTGTTGTGTGATTTTTAAATTTGGAATGGTATAGTTACCTCTTTTCGGAAGATTTATTTTATCTAAAATAGACAAATTTAATGTTAGCTTTTGAATTTTTTTGAAATTTGTATTCTCTGGGGGGGAAAAGGAAAAGTAGCTTCCTATGAGAGCTTTTACTTGAGCACTGGGGAATCTTTATTATTTAGTTTCTATTGCCTTGATACTTTGGGGTAATTGTTTGTCATATTCGAAGCAGGCAATCAAGATGTCCAAAGTTCTGACATGGGTTTCTCATCTTATTATAATCCCATAAATTTCTGTATGGTGCCAATCTTGTGCTAATTCATTTGTGTAATCTTACAATGCTGTTCATGATTTCTCCTCAAAATACTTAGTCAAATTTCTTCGATATGAAGATCTTTGAGAAATCTTTCTGTAGAAGATCATGTTGATGTCATTTAGTTGCTGTTTGTTTTGTAAGAAATGTGAAGTCTCTGCTTTTTTTTTTGCATGCTTCATTAACCACATCTTTGTTTTGAGGACATTTCAACCCAGGTTTTTGCTTGCACTGGATTGCATGGCTGGGACTAACATGGATTACAAAGGGATTTGCTTCATGACTGACTCTCAGCCAGGCAATTGGTTATACTTGAGAAAGGGATTATGATTGCAGCATGAGATTGTTTGGATGAATTTTTATGTTTAACAGCAAAATGTGTCATCATCTCCCTTTGCATCCTTGCAGACAGTCTTGGAAGATTGTTTCCCAGATTCAGACAATCCAGAGATTAGTGGATTGATGGCAGTACTGGCTGTGATTGGTGGAGTTGATGGACGCCTGAGATTGGGTGGTCAGGTGACACATGAAGAATTTGGAGAGGGGACTGTGGCTCGTATTACCCCCAAGGGAAAAATTACAGTGCAGTTCCATGATATGCGAATGTACAGAGTTTGTTCTTTAAGTCAGTTACAACCGGTAGGTGATATATGGTTGCTAAGCAGTTGTCCCTGCCCAATCAGATCAGTAGACCAACAATTTTTGCCTGATTTTTTTAGTCAATGATCTCAATCCTTATAATGTTTTTGTTAATTTCAGCTTCCAGTGATTGCCTTCAGTATTAACAATTTGCCATTTGCTGACCCAATGCTGTCGGTCTGGGCTCAGTTGGTGAACCTAGCAGGGAGTAAACTTGAAAAGCACAAAATGAAGAAATCCAGCCAAAGCCTCTCAGGTAATTAAAACATGAGTTTCAGTTTTTGTTTTGAAATAACAGAGTAGAGACTGGAGGTTTCACTTCTTTTTTGGAAAAAAAAAGTTTCTTGTTGAGATTTTCAGTGGAGACTTTTTTTTGGATTTTAGGGCTCCTTTTATTAGTCTCACTGACTCGTACATTCACGTAGTAACAATGCCATTTACCTTTGTATTGACATCTGGTAGTTGCATTCAGGAGCAGAATTGGAAGAATTCTTCAATATCATCATTAACTATTATCCCTCCTTTAAACTTAAAGGCACAACATTCAAGGAAAAATTCATTTCCTAGGCAGCATAGCATTTAAGTTGGCACAAGACAACAGGAATCAGTTAATGAGCATTTCTTTCAAAGTAGCTGACAGGCATCCAAACACAAAAGGCCATCCCTTGGCCCTATCTTGTACAGGATGGTCTTGTCACTGCTGTGTTTCCATTGCAAGTACACAGTTGGAACCAGGCAGGTGTTACCTTTTTAGCTGGATCTCAGATCAGAATTTGACAATTGACAGACTGTGTTTGTTTCAGCAGTATCCACTATGTATTTCCCCACAAATTAGCTTTTGGATCTATGCAGCCTTATGTTAGAGATTCCACCCTGTTTTACAGGAAATTCTTTCTTAAATGCCTTTGCCAAAAAGTGAAACAGCAAGTTTTTTTTAAAAAGCAAATTAAGAAATAAGCAGTTAAATTTGAGATGCTGGCCTGGGCAATGTGTTGTAACTGAGTGATATAGGAGCTAGTGGAGCCCATTGTAGTTCATAGTGACCTATTGAGTGTTGACCTCGTGCAAGCATTCCAACTCTCATGGAAATTCTCCCCCCCCGCCCCCAACCCCAATTTAATAAAATTTCCTGGGTTAATTTGCTGACCCCCCCCCCCCAAAGTGTTTTGAGCCCTGGTAGGGATTTTTTTTTCTACTACTTCAGATTATTTTTACTCAAATTCCAACTGGAAGCTGGACTAGGAGCTTAGAACATAGAACAATACAGCACAGAACAGACCCTTCGGCCCACGATGTTGTGCCGAACATTTGTCCTAGCTTAAGCACCCATCCATGTACCTATCCAATTGCCGCTTAAAGGTCACCAAAGATTCTGACTCTACCACTCCCACAGGCAGCGCATTCCATGCCCCCACCACTCTCTGGGTAAAGAACTCACCCCTGACATCTCCCCTACACCTTCCACCCTTCACCTTAAATTTATGTCCCCTTGTAACACTCTGTTGTACCCGGGGAAAAAGTTTCTGACTGTCTACTCTATCTATTCCTCTGATCATCTTATAAACCACTATCAAGTCACCCCTCATCCTTCTCCGTTCCAACGAGAAAAGGCCTAGCACTCTCAACCGATCCTCATACGACCTATTCTCCATTCCAGGCAACATCCTAGTAAATCT
>NC_057715.1:103155212-103192673 GCF_004010195.1 Chiloscyllium plagiosum | reverse complement strand
CCCCGAAGAGTGCTAGCAAACCTACCTCCCAGGATATTGGTGCCCTTCTGGTTCAGGTGCAACCCGTCCTGCTTGTACAGGTCCCACCTTCGCCAGAATGCAGTCCAATTGTCCAAATACCTGAAGCCCTCCCTCCTACACCATCCTTGCAGCTACGTGTTCAACTGCACTCTCTCCCTATTCCTTGCCTCACTTTCACGTGGCACCGGCAACAACCCAGAGATGACGATTCTGTCTGTCCTAGCTTTTAGCTTCCAGCCTAACTCCCTGAGCTCTTGAATGACCTCCCCACCTCTCTTCCTACCTATGTCGTTGGTGCCAACGTGCACCACGACTTCTGGTTGCACACCCTCCCCCTTAAGGATTCTGAAGACACGGTCCGTGACGTCTCGGACCCTGGCACCCGGGAGGCAACAAACCATCCGAGAGTCTCGCCCATGCCCACAGAACCGCCTGTCTGTCCCTCTAACTAGAGAGTCTCCTATAACTAGCGCTCTCCTCCTCTCCCTCTTTCCCTTCTGAGTCTCAGAGCCAGACCTCACGCCACAGACCCGGTCACTGCAGCTTACCCCAGCTAGACTGTCCCGTCCCCCCCGTCCCCCCACCTGTATCCAGAGCTTGGTTAGTAAAACTACACACAAGATTCTTGACAATAAACAAGTGGAGTAAATGCATTAATGTTGCTCAGTAGTTTAATTTTGGTTGTTCTTTAAGCAGTTGTGATTTCTGAATCAGCAATTAAAGTGTACAGTGCATTAAAATGAGATTTTGCATAGTTTTTGTTATAATTACTCCTAAAACTCTACTGAATTAACCAAACAACACCATCTTCTTGCACTTTTGACTTGAATGTTCTCTTCTCACAATGTTGAAGATTGAATAATTTTAGAATTGCTCTCTGTACTACACAAGACTTGAATGGGTGATATTTTAAATGCTTGTGCATCATGTAGATATAACTTCTTATCTCATGTTAGAAATTTTTGTAGCTTCCATAATGTTTTGGATGTGCTGTTTTTCAATAAAATTTGCGTTCTTTCATTTTTCAAATTGTAATTCTGTTACTCCAAGATTGGCTGTTTTTGTGGTGAAACTGTATTCTGTGTTTAATTTAAATATGTTTTCCTCCCTTCCTCCATTTAGATCAAGTGGATTTATATTTGTTAAGATGTCAGCAGCTGAGATTGTACATACTGAAGGCAGCACGAGCCTTGCTCACGCACCAGGATAAATTGAGACAGATTCTTTCACAACCAGCTGTATTTGAAACCGGGCCACTTTCCACAGGTATAATTCAGCAAAACACCTTTTATACATTTTGTCTAACTGTTCAGGTGAATGTGAAAACTCCAATGAAATCCAGTCTTTCACATAGTGGAACTGGCTCCCTATAATAGCTCACCCATGTGGTTGTGTGCACTAGCCCAGCTGCAGAGGCTTGATCACACAACTTACTTTCAATGATGCCCTGAGAAAGATGTCTTTTGGATGAGATGGTGCAATGATAAATGTGAAAGGTTCTTTCGCATTAAAAAAAACTTGGAAAGTTTTTCTGGAGTTTGTTAAATATTAATCTTTCAATTGATATGATCTAAAATAGTGACCAGGCTTCAGGACTTTAATAGTTTGTGAAGGACATTTGGATGCTTCACAAATGTGAAAAGTGCTATATAAATGCAGACTCATTTCCTTTCCCTTTTCTCCTATTCCTAATTGGTGGATACCTTTACTCTAATTGCATAAAATTTGTGATTTCACCCCAATTCAACACAATGAAACCAATTAGAGGAAAGAAAATACCAGCTTGTCCTTTGAGTTTGTGTCATATTCATGACGCCTGATGAGTTATGACTTATCTCATGGGAGAAACAGCAAAGAAAGATGCTGGTGAACTGCCATCTTGAACCACTGCAATCCATGTGCTGTAGGTAGTTCCACAATATTGTAGGGAGGGAATTCTGGGATGTTGACATAAAGGTGCGGTGATATATTTCCAAGTCGGGGCAGTGAGTGGCTTGGAGGGGAACTTACAGGAGGTGGTCCAAAGTATTTGCTGTCCTTGTCCTGCTAGGTGGCAGTGGTAATGGGTTTGGCTGGTGCAAAGGATCTTTGAATTTGTTGAGTGCATATTGTAGGTAGCACACACTATCGTTACAGAGTATCAATAATGGAATGACTGACTATTTATATATAATCACTTGCAGTTAGCCAATTTCAATTGCTTTCTAAATGTACATTCAAAACAAAAGGTAGTGTTTGAGTTTTATTGTTACAAAAATCTTTTAACCTAATTCTTGAAATTTTGGTTTTTTGTATCGGCAGTCCCTGTGTTACAAATGGTTTCCATTCTTGAGTATGTTCATAAGTTAATTTGTACACAGCTTAGAATACAGGAAAGTGCAGTGTAAAATACGTGATTGTAAGTATGAGCAAACATTTACATGTTAGATCATTAAAACTAATAGTACTAAGGCATCTCATTCATAAGTATGAGTGTTTGTAAGTTGGACCGTAAGTCAGTGAACCCCAGCACTATAATCAGCATCATATAGGTGAGAATATGTCTTTGCTCAAAATGGGAGTTCTCAAAAATTTGTAAATGCCAAGACATTCTTGAAATTTGTGACATATTGCATATGATCTAGTTGTTATTTCAGCACTGGCACATTTTTACAATCAAGAGTTTGTACAACATGGAAAGACAACCTTTGACCCATTCTGTTTATGCCAGTCATCAAATTTATTCTAATCCCATTTTCTAGTACTTGTATGGTATGGTATGGTATGGCATTTCCAATGCTCATCTAAAATCTAAATGTCTTGAGTGTTGCTACCTTTGCCACCCTTTTCAGACAGTGAATTCCAGATGTCTGCTCTCTGGAAAATCCATAATCCTCTGGGTCAAAAAAGGTTCCTTTAAATCTCTTTTATACTTCCTCATAGCTGTGCCCCTGGTTATTGACTCCTTGACAATGGGAAAAAGTTTCTCTCAATCTGTGTCCTCTCTATCTTTCTACCTTGCCTGTGCTCACCAGAACTTTGTATGCCTCAATCAGATCCTTCCTCACCATCTCTGCTCTAAGGAAAACAATTCTAGCCAATCTTGTCTATCTTTATAGCTGAATCGCTCAGACAACATCCTGGTGAATCTCTTCTGCACCCTCTCTAGTGCAATGTGACATCCTTCCTAAAGCATGATGACTAGACAGTACTCCAGCTATAGCCTAACTAACGATGTACATAGATCCATCGTAACTTCCTTAGTCTTTTATTGACTGCCCTGACTCATAAAGGTCAATATCCCATATGCCGTCTTAACCAGATTACGCACCTGTCCTGCTGCCTTCAAAGATCTATGTGTATGCCGACCAAAGTACCTTTGATCCTCTCTACGTCCTAGGTTTCCACCATTCAATTTGTACTCTCTCGCCTTGTTAGTCCTCCAAAACTATATCACCTCTCGCTTTTCAGGATTAAATTCCCTTTGCCACTGTTCAGCCAGTCTATATCGTCCTGTTGTCTGGAGCTTCCCTCCTTGCTCTTTACCATACCACCAGTTTTGTGTTATCTGTGAACTTACCGATCATACTTCCTATAGTTTTGTTTAGATCATTTAATATACACTTAAAACAACAAGGAACTGAACACAAAACTTTGAGGTTTACCACTGGGCACAGGCATCCTGTCATAAAAGCATCCTTTACACATTACTCTCTGCTTCCTGCCACTAACCCAATTTTGGATCTAATTTGCCAAATTTTCTGGGCCACAGGAGTCTTGTCATCTTAACCAGTCTGCCATGCAAGACTTTGTCAAAAGCCCATACCAGTGTTTTTTCATGTCCTCTCTTTGCTCTCACTATCTTTTTTCTATACTCCTTGAGACCATCTGTTATTTTAGGACTTTCTATGTGCTGACTTAAAAACCTTGCCTGGACACATTTTAAGAATTCCACTCCCTCTAGCTTGTTTGTCTGTTCCTGGTTAATATTGGGGAAACTGAAATCCCTTACTATGTGACTATTATTTTTACATGTCTCTGATGGCTGTCAGATATATATCTATCTTGTTACCTCTCTGATTCTTTGTGGGGGGTCTGTAGCATGGCTCCAGTAATATGCTTGCCCCCCCTTTTTTTAAATTTCTCCACATATGTCCTCATTTGAGAAATCTTTCAAGATTTAATCCCTCCTTATTGCAGTAATTGACTCCAGTCAAAATTGTGACACCATCTCCTTTTCCACCTTCCATGAATATTGAGGTCTCAGTCCTTTTCTTCCCTGAACCGTTCTCCATGATTGCAATGATATCACATCCCCATGTGTTAATTAACACCCTGGACTCATCTGTCTTTCTTGCAAAGTTTCTTGCATTAAAATAATTGCCACCCAGGCTTGCCATGTGACTTTATGACTTGACTATGTTTGTACTGCCTTCTAGACTGACCTGGTGATTCTTACGTAATTATGTGCCTCCATGTCTCATTCTATTTCCCCCAGCCAAACTAATTTAAATGCCCATCAACAGCACTAGCATACCTCACTTCAAGAATGTTAATCCTATTCTGATTCAGGTGCAACCTGACTGACTTGTAGAAGGTCCCATCTTCCCTCGAAATGAATCTACTCATTCAGGAAACTTAAGTCTTCTCTCCTCCAACTCTTAAGTCACAGATCCATCTTTTCTATCTGTGTATTCCTATACTCGCTAGCAGGTGGCACAGGGAGTAATCCAGCGATTATAATCTTTTTAATTTGCTACCTCGATTCTTAAATTCTTGTTTTTGTTTTTCCTCAATCTCAACGCCCTTCCTCCTAATGTCATGAGCACCACTGTGAACCGCAATCTGACTTACATCTTCCCCTTCAGAATGCCATGCGGCTGTTCAGGGATCTCTTTGACCTTGGCCTGGGTGAAGTGTGCAGCCACAGACTGTACTCCCGTCTGTACTTCCCCTAATGAATCTCCTTCTACCATTGCTCTCCCTCTCTGTCTGCTCCTGTGTTGTGCAGCTGGCCTCTGGCTGCACTCCCACTCATAATTTTCCAACACAATAGATAATACCAGTGCTTTTTTTCTAAGTCCGATGCCAGGATCCTGGAGTCTGTAAACCAGGTTCTGACATTCACAATATTAAATCCTGCTCCCTTATATCTTACAGGATCATGTTGTTGAGGTAAACAACTATGTATTTGAATGGTTAAGTGACAGAAGCACAGTTAAAGCAGCTGGCTTCCTAGAATCCAACCTAAACAAGCAACAGTGGACTTTATTATGTGTGTTTTCTGAGACTTTACATTCTTATTAGTATTTATTTGTAATTTACTGTTTATTTCTTCTTTTCAGAGGATGCTACAGTTTCCTCTCCAGACGCTGCTGACTTTTCACCTGAGGGACCGCAACCCCCCTTGATCTTACTTCAGCAATTGTTGAGTGCAGCTACCCAGCCATCACCAGTGAAAGCTGTATTTGACAGACATGAGCTTGAGGTTTGATTTGTAAAACTTTTACAAACAAACAAAAAAAAATCTGAATTTGTTTTCATGTCTTGAGTGCTAGGGAGCTGATTTAAAATTCAAGCTGGTATCATTGTGTAACTGAGCTGGGGGCACTGCTGAACTACATGCTTGATGTGAAATGAGTTTCTCCTGCTTTTAAAGCATGTGAAGCAAACCCAAACTCCTAACCCAGGCTTGGAACGTCAACTGTATTGTGCTGCTCGAATGCGACAAATGCTGTAAATGTAGATTCCATCTTAAAAATTCAAGAGCTGAGTAAAGAAAGTTCAAGTCAGCAGAAGGAAAATGTCTTTGCTGAGAGGTGATACGCATTGCATATCAATTGGTAACATGTCATGCTGTCTCTCAGTTGAAATGTTACAACACTGTGCCTGTTTGTGGTTGGCTGCTCCTCATTCCGATTATTTGTGATAAATGAGAGTGTTCAATGAAAGAATCTTGGGAAAGTACATTGAGACCTCTCTCCAGCTTGGTTAATGCCTGTATGTAATTAGTTTCTGATACCTATTGTTCCACATTTTGGAACCACTGTCAACTTTTTGCTGGCAGAATGTGAAGTTATCATCAAGCCTTCAATCTTGGGAAACAAATTTATTTGTACTTTCTGAGCAATACCAAAGCAGGTAGGTAGCACAAGCCAAGATTAAAGTAAGTGAAAAGATTTTACCATGTTCTGGAAAGTCAAGCTTGATCCATGAAGAGTATTGTCCTGTTTGGATCTAGTAGTTTTTCCTGTTCCCCATGTTTCTTTATACTAAGTTTCCTCTGCTGGCGTTAATTGGTTAATGGTTGCCAAGCTGCAGAGAGCATTTTACGCAGAGAACTTCTAGTATTTTGAAAAGAATAAAAGATTGGCATGCGTATTCCACTTCTCATGACTACTGTACATCTCAAAATTCTCTCCGCCAATGAAGTACCTTTTGACTGATAGGCAGTGTTGTAACGTAGAAATTTGGCTACCAGTATGTTACTCCGACAAACTGCAAGGTGGTGATCATCAATTAATCAGATTTTGTGATGTTCATTGAAGAGTATTGGCTAAGACTTGAGAAAGCTCCTGTAGTTCTTCTTTGAAATAGTACCATGAGATCTTTTACATCTACCCAAGCAGAGGCAGAGAGGGATTTGATTTAATGTCTTTTCTGAAAGATGACTGTTCAGGAATGCCAGCCTTGATTCTTCCCAGCCCTAGAATCGGACTTGAATCAAGAATCAGAGGGATTGTGCTGTCAACTGAGCTCTGAAGAATGTGACTTGCATCCACATTAGGTGTAAGTAGGACCAATAAATGCAAACAAGATGGGAGAAATGTAGTTAACTGTAACACATTATTTTAGGGTATGGATGCAAGCACCACATTGTCGCCACTTAATCCTCCATCAGTCACCAGCATCTCTGGGCAGGGCGTATTCCTAGGGCATGATGGGGTGGTGCACAGGTAACGAGGCAAGTTTGGGAAGATAGTGTGGGAAAGCTTGCTGAGGCTTGTAGAGAGAGAGTCTCTATGAGCACTTCAAATTGACATTGAATCAATTTTTGGTAAGACTCAGCATAATGTTTCAGAATTGTATCCTTTCATCAGAATTTAGAGTTTAAAACTTCACATTCCTAACAAGAGAAGGTGGCAAGGTGTGGATGCTGGGAAGAAGAGCAAAAGGGATGATCATTGTTAAAGTAGACGACAGGAGTGATTAAATGACAAAAGATTCCGTGATTTGGGACTGAAAGAAGTGGTAAATGGGACAATGGAATAAGAAATTAATGATGAGTCTAGATGAGATGTGAACAGCAGGATAGCAACTGTTCAAATACAAAGAAAAGGACATGAGAGAAATGAATGGGTGAAAAAGAACATAGTCATAGAGTCATAGAGATGTACAGCACGGAAACAGACCCTTCGGTCCAACACGTCCATGCCGACCAGATATCCCAACCTAATCTAGTCCCACCTGCCAGCACCCGGCCCATATCCCTCCAAACCCTTCCTATTCATATACCCATCCAAATGCCTCTTAAATGTTGCAATTGTACCAGCCTCCACCACTTCCTCTGGCAGCTCATTCCATGCACATACCACCCTCTACGTGAAAAGGTTGCCCCTTAGATCTCTGTTATATGTTTCCCCTCTCCCCCTAAACCTATGCCCTCTAGTTCTGGACTCCCTGACCCCAAGCGACAGACTTTGTCTATTTATCCTATCCATGCCCTCATAATTTTGTAAACTTCTATAAGGTCACCCCTCAGTCTCCGACGCTCCAGGGAAAACAGCCCTAGTCTCTTCAGCCTCTCCCTGTAGCTCAGATCCTCCAACCCTGATAACATCCTTGTAAATCTTTTCTGAACCCTTTCAAGTTTCACAACATCTTTCCGATAGGAAGGAGACCAGAATTGCACGCAATATTCTAACAGTTGCCTAACCAATGTCCTGTACAGCCGCAACATGACCTCCCAACTCCTGTACTCAATACTCTGACCAATAAAGGAAAGCATACCAAACGCTTTCTTCACTATCCTATCTACCTGCGACTCCACTTTCAAGGAGCTATGAACCTGCACTCCAAGGTCTGTTTGTTCAGCAACACTCCCCAGGACCTTACCATTAAGTCTATAAATTCTGTTAAGATTTGCTTTCCCAAAATGCAGCACCTCGCATTTATCTGAATTAAACTCCATCTGGGTCAGACAGCATCCATGGAAAGAGAGCAGAACTCCAGTTCTGATGAACGGTCACTTGACTGAAAATGTTAACTCTGATTTCTCTCCACAGATGCTGCCAGACCAGCTGAGCTTTTCCACGTAATGTTCTGTTTAACTCCAGTGGAGGCCCGAGAGAATTGAGTATTGCAGAAAAGAAGCACCTTTTGTCAAATGCTTTGTTTTGCTGTCATCACGGCAGTTTTGAAGAATGATCAAGGAAAGGGAACTAAACATTTCTACTGGTTGCGAAGACAATGCTGATTGACTGGCAAGGAGATGCTGGTCGACATTTCCCTGTCCTTTATTACCCTGGGGAATAAACCAGTTACATGATAAATGATAGCTGCCATGCTTTGTTTAAATGCAACACCAGCATTTGTTTCCTATCCTGATTCTCCTCCTTTGAGAAGGTGGTAGTGAACTGCTTTTTTAAACAATTGCAGTCTGTCTGATACAAGTGTGTTCATGAAGCTATTCGGAAGGGAGTTACAGAATTTTGATCCAACGACAGTGAAGGATTGAGGATATAGTTTCATGTATCATTTACTTAATGTAGCCTTTGTTAAGCATTTCAGTCTTTGTGCTTTTATCTTGTTAGGCGGCAGCCCTTGCTGTTTGTCAGTTCTTGGCAGTGGAGTCTACTCACCCATCTACACCAGTGTTTGATGACAGCAGCTCAAGTGAGGCAACGACGCCTGTTACAGTGCAGCCTGTACGTCCAGTAAAACACAAGAAGCGCAAGCCTTCTCCCCCTCCACCTTTACCCATTGTAGCTCAACTAATGGAAATGGGCTTTGGGCGGAAAAATATTGAATTTGCACTAAAGTCGCTTACAGGAGGCTCTGGAAATGCTACAGGGTTGCCAGGTAAAAAAAGAATAATATGAATAAGCCCATTCTAACAAGATAAATTACTTTCACATCTTTTTGCGTTCTGGTGAATTTTGTTGTAAATGTAAGAGCTAAATAAGGAAAGGGCTGTTTGAAAATTGTAAGAGGACTGCACATAATTTAGGATATAGTTGTTAATGAGGTAACTAATTCGTTTATAGACCATGTACAACTTTAAAATACATCACTGGCTATTTCAGAAGCTTCCATTGGTAGTCTAACTCATGACCACTCATGATGACTCTTGGCCACTCGCATACAAACCTTTAAAACAAATAGTGTTAAGTTAGCGGAAAAATAAGGTTAAACATTGTCTTTGCCCTTTTCACCCTCCATGTAGAAATGGATGGGCTAGAAGTTCTCAATGCCTCGTTTCCTTGAGTTTTTAAATAATTCGTAGAATAAAAGCTATTGTGTAAGGAATAAAACATTAAATCCACTTCCAGCAGTCAGGTGAAATAGAATGTTGATGCATATGCAGCACCCCACAACACCTGATTATTTGTCCAACTTCAAGCAGTGATGTCTTTGCTAAAAGCATATGCTACTTCATTTAGATTAATTCCACATGGCAAGAAATCATGCAAATTTTTTTGTTTTGAAGAGAGAAGTTAAAAATGCTACATTTGAGACGGGTATGCTGATGTGCATTTGAAAATCCGGGGGACTTTGTTAAAATCAGTTGTTTATATTTTTTCTGAATTGGGTTTTGCATAAAATCCTTTTAAGAAGGACGTGCGTAACACTGGCATCACTTGGAGACTTGCCATCATGTCATCACAGTCGTGTTCTGTTTTTAGTGTTGTATCCTTTGAATACTGTGGTGACCTTTTGCACATCTCAGACAGATTTGGCAGATTTCCTTATTTTTATTTAAAGTTGATTTGGTTTGCATGGAAGAAACAGCAACCTCCGTGTGTGGGTAGAATTAGACAAAGCTGAAAGGTTGATTCCTAATTCTTATGTTCCACGTCAAATGGAAATGAATACACAATGCATGTCTAATCCAGTTACACAAGTAAGTTTACTCTCTATTTTTGTTTAAAATTTTGTTTCAAAGGTGTGGAAGCATTAGTTGGTTGGCTGCTGGATCACCCTGATGTCCAGATCGCAGAACTTTCTGATGCAGACAGCACTTTATCAGAGTACTCAGATGAAGAGATTCTGGAAGAAGTTGAAGAGACTGAAGCAGCTTATGCTGTGATTGGCCCTCAAGCAACTCTACCTAATGTACTTTTTAACAGCATGTACTTCGCAGATTTTAATAACATTGTAATCATTTATGTTCTGACTCAGGTTATAATAACACACTGTTCTTGATTTTGTAGCCTTGGGCTGCTGTGGTGACTGAAAGCCAAACCTATAAGAAACGTGCAGATTTCCTGAGTAATGATGATTATGCTGTATATGTAAGGGAGAATATTCAGGTATGGATCATTTGAGGTGATGTGTAGCTTTTAACTCTCTCAATTAGAGCAAATTTAGATCAGGAATATTTCTGAGATAACTTGCATTGAGTTCAATCATGTCTCACAAATTTGATTGAGTTTTATGAGGAAGTAACAAAGAGAATTGATGAGGGCAGAGTGGTAGATGTGATCTATATGGACTTCAGTAAGGCGTTTGACAAGGTTCCCCATGGGAGACTGATTAGCAAGGTTAGATCTCACGGAATACAGGGAGAACTCGCCATTTGGACACAACTGGCTCAAAGGTAGAAGACAGAGGGTGGTGGTGGAAGGTTGTTTTTCAGACTGGAGACTTGTGACCAGTGGAGTGCCACAAGGATCAGTGCTGGGTCCTCTACTTTTTGTCACTTACATAAATGATTTGGATGTGAGCATTAGAGATACAGTTAGTAAGTTTGCAGATGACACCAAAATCGGAGGTGTAGTGGACAGCGAAGAGGGTTACCTCCGATTACAACAGGATCTGGACCAGATGGGCCAATGGGCTGAGAAATGGCAGATGGAGTTTAATTCCGATAAATGCGAGGTGCTGCATTTTGGGAAAGCAAATTTTAGCAGGACTTATACACTTAATGGTAAGGTCCTAGGGAGTGTTGCTGAACAAAGAGACCTTGGAGTGCAGGATCATAGCTCCTTGAAAGTGGAGTCGCAGATAGATAGGATAGTGATGAAGGCGTTTGGTATACTTTCCTTATTTCCTTTACTGAGTACAGGAGTTGGGAGGTCATGTTGCGGCTGTACATGACATTGGTCAGGCTACTGTTAGAATATTGTGTGCAATTCTGGATTCCTTCCTATCGGAACGATGTTGTGAAACTTGAAAGGGTTCAGAAAAGATTACAAGGATGTTGCCAGAATTGGAGGATTTGAGCTATAGGGAGAGGCTGCACAGGCTGTTTTCTCTGGAGTGTCGGAGGCTGAGGGGTGACCTTATAGAGGTTTACAGAATTATGATGGGCATGGATAGGGTAAATAAGCAAAGTCTTTTCCCTGGAATCGGGGAGTCCAGAACTAGAGGGCATAGGTTTAGAGTGGGAAAGATATAAAAGAGACCTACGGGGCAACTTTTTCACACAGAAGGTGATATGTGTATGGAATGAGCTGCCAGAGGAAGTGGTGGAGGCTGGTACAATTGCAATGTTTAAGAGGCATTTGGATGGATATATGAATAGGAAGGGTTTGGAGCGATATGGGCAGGGTGCTGTAGATGGGACTGGATTGGGTTGGGATATCTGGTTGGCATGGATGGGTTGGACCAAAGGGTCTGTTTCCATGCTGTACATCTCTATGACTCTGACTTTAAAGCCACACAAGTGCTCGCAAGGAGTAACATAGCTCCTTATGGTGAAGAGGCTGTGTGAGAATTATATTGCCTTCTAAGCAGCTTGTTAAATTTTAATAAGCTTTAGCTATGCAAAAATTGCCCACATCTTAAGTGTTTTAAGATTTCTCTCCAGAATATATGCTTGCCCACTTGAGCATATTAAAATGTCAAGGTTTATTTTAATTGTAATAAAATCTTTTAAATTTGACTACTTATTATGTTTGCAATTTTATTAGAAATTAAGCAAATACATTTTAAGTGGATATGTAAAAGCTAAGCCAAAAATCTATACAAAGATGCAATATCAAAGCTAATAGAACCCAGTTGGATTTTATTTGTGACTATATAGGAATATTTAAGAATAGAATAGCCATTGGTACTTAACATTAAAGTCTCAACTTAAATGCCTCCGTGAGTGCTTCTTGTGTTGCTCACAATATCTTTTGCCCAAGTATTATCTAACGGTTCCCAATATTTATCAGAATTGCATTCAAAGGGTCATTTTTATTTTGTTCTAATCCTTCTGTTTAGCAAAATTGGGTACCAACCATTTCCGTAGGTTCTGCCCACTTTTATCTGATGCTGTATATCTAGTCAATTTGCTTGTGATATTATAGCTATATGAAGGTTTATTTTAACTCTTATTCTTTTTAATCTTAAAATAATTCATTGTTAAAGATTTATCAGTAAAATGATATGTTAATTTCTTTGTCTTTCGATTAGCACAAATTTCACTGCTTTTGACAATTTTTGTTTGCTGCTGGTGTCCAATGGTATTCTTCTGCCAAAGATCTTTGCAATATTTTTATTTGCATGTTTCAGGTTTTATGGCTCCAGTATCTCTCCTTTACTTGACATTTTTTATGCCTTGGTGTGATGGTGCCATGTTTGTTTCAAGCTGCCTTTTATTGATTAAATGATTGTTTTATCTCTGCTAAGTGCTGGCGTATTATTTAATAACATGTGCATACCTCATTAGTTATTCTGGTTTCTTGGTCAGTATGGTATTTCTAAGCAGATGTTACTACATGTGCAGTTTAAATGTTTTATGGAATGAAATTCTTAATGTTTATTTCCGTAAGATATGCCTATACTTACTGAACTCTCTTGTATCATGCAGGTGGGAATGATGGTCCGATGCTGCAGAACATATGAAGAGGTTTGTGAAGGAGATATGGGAAAAGTAATCAAGTTGGATCGAGATGGATTGCATGATTTAAATGTGCAGTGTGACTGGCAGCAAAAAGGTGGCACTTACTGGGTCAGATACATCCACGTTGAGCTGTTGGGTAGGTGCATAATTTATCAGTCAGAAACATTAATATTAGTTGTAGTTATGGCTCTGCAATCTTTTGAAGTGTGACTCTGGATCTATTTAACTTTAATTGCTTTTGCTTTTGTGCTAGGTTTCCCACCACAGAATTCTACTTCCCACATAAAGATCGCTGATAAAGTGCGGGTTAAAGCTTCGGTTACCACACCAAAGTACAAGTGGGGTTCAGTTACTCACAGGAGTGTGGGAGTTGTCAAAGGTAACCAAGTCCTGCCTGTATTCTCTCCTGCCGGTAACATAGTTTAGCCAAGCATCGGGACCATGCGATCTTGCCAGATAATCCGATATTCAGATAATTAAATACCGGATCATCGAGGTTCCTCTCTATTACTGTTACTTATATTTCTAACAGCCAGTAGATGAGTAAATCAGTCTTGTTTCAAATGTTTCTTGAGAATTTTATCCTATTGAACTATAAACTGCAAATCTCACTTTTAAAGGTCATTCCTTCTTAGGTTGCTTGAGGATTGAGTTCTTTCTACCTGACTGGTTTACAAAAAAATGATACAGGAAGGTTAGAAGGTCCAACTTGTGTAGATTATCTAGTCAAATTGTTTATTGTGGAATTTTTCATTTATTCTAATTCTTTTCAATGGTACAGCTCACTTGTGATTTAGAAGCAAGAAGCTCTATCCTCTAGTTGTATGCACCAGTTTTACTGTAGAGTATGCTATTTTAATTAGTGAATGAATGTTAGGATTGGACTGACATAGTACATTGGTTCATTGATTCTTAGTCCAGTGAATTTCTTATTTTTTGTATCCATCCCTCCTTTCACACATTTTTAAGCTGTAAGCTTGCTGTATATAACGTTGGGAGAAAAGGTCTGGCTGTATAACATCTTGCTATTTTAGTGGAGGTAATGAGCTAGTTATTGTGTACAACTTGTCACTGTTGTCTCTTGTATCAACCAGCAAGAAGAAATGAATATGTGATCTAAGTCTGTTTTTGAAGGCCGAGTGTCACTGTTTGGCAACTCTTTAAGATTTCAACGTGTGGTGGCATTTTTTTTCTTGCAGCATTCAGTGCCAATGGGAAAGATGTTATTGTTGATTTTCCGCAACAGTCTCACTGGACTGGCTTGTTGTCTGAAATGGAGTTGGTACCCAGCATTCATCCAGGAGTGACGTAAGAACTTATACATACTTAACCAAATAGGCACTTTTAAACATGTTCTTTTCTATTTGTACCATGAAATAATGAAATAGTTATATTTCTTTTTGTAAGAATACTAGTGTGCAGTAATCACACTCCTTTTTATTACTTCAGCCGTCTTAAAAGAAGGACAGCTAACAATTTGTGCATTGAATTTGGTGAAAATAGAATATTTTTAATTTATTTTATCTTTAAATTAAAGTTGTATTGAAGTATGGTGTGCCGAAGCAGAAGGAAAGAATGATTTAGAAGAGATTGTTATATGAATGCAAGGTTGATTCATTCACTGTTATATTTCAGTAATGCCATATCAATTCAGGCCAAGGCTACCTCAAGCTTGATTGTTATCATTTATAGAAAAAAATTTGGTCTTTGGTACTCAAACCAATTTTTATTCAGTCATGTATTTGTTTACTAAGTCAAACAATTCAGGCTGACACCTCTTGGTCTAATTACAACACAGTTATAATAAGTGTCACTTGATATGTGCTCAAGACCAACCAGCAGTCAACTACTCACTGATGCCCAGTTAGAGTTCTACCAGGGCCACTGAACTCATGACTTCATTGCAGTCTTGGTTCAAACATGATCAAAAAAGCTGAATTCCAGTAGGGTGGTAAGTGAGACTGTTCTTGACGTGAAGGTGGCATTTGACCGAGTGTGGCTTCGAGAAGCCCTAGTAAAACTGGAATCATTTGGAATTGGGGGGGGGGGGGGCGCAGGGGTGGAACTGGTTGGAGTTATATCTGATGCAAAGGAAGATGGTTGTGGTTGTTGCAGATCAGTCATCTCAGCTTCAGAACATATCTGCAGAAGGTCATCAGGGTAATGTCTGAGTCCCAATCGTCTTTAGCTACTTCATCAATGGCCTTCCTTCTGTCATAAGGTCAGATGTAGATAAGTTTGCTGCTGATTGCAAATTGTTCAGCAACATTCACGACTCCTCAGATACTAAAGCAATCTGTATTTGAATGCAGCAATATCCAGGCTTGGGCTGAGAAATGGCAAGTAACATTCGCACTACACAAACTCCAGGCAATGACCATTTCAAAAAGAGACAATCCAGTCACTTCTCCTTGATAGCATATCACTATCAACATCTTGGGGGTTATCATTGATCAGAAACTCAACTGGATTCACTACATAAATACAGTGGCTACAAGAGCTCAGAGGCTGATACTCCTGCAACAAGTAACTCACCACCTGACTCCTCAAAGCCTGAACACCAGCCACAAGGTTCAAGTGAGAAGTGTGATGGAATACTCCCCACTTGCCTTTATTGGGTGCAGTTCCAATAACACTTGAAGCTTGACATCAACCAGGACAAAGCAACCAGCATGATTGGCACCACATCCGCAAATGTCCACTTCCTCCATCATCAACACTCAATAGCAATGCTGTGTACCATCTGCAAGGTGTGCTGCAGAAATTCACCAAAGGCCCTTAGAAAGCACCTTCTAAAACCACAACCATTTTGATCTGGAAAAACAAGGGCATGGAACATGGGAATGGAACCACGTGCAAGTTCCCATCCAAACCAGTCAAAACCCTGACCTTGAAGTATATTGCTGTTCCTTCAGTGGAGTTGGATCAAAATCCTGGAATTTACTCCCTAACAGCATTGAGGTTCCACCTGCAACACATGGACTGTAGCACTCAAAGCAAATCACCACCACCTTTTCAAGGGCATCTGGGGATGGGCAATAAATGCTGGCCCAGCCCACGACACCCATATCCCATAAGTAATTAAGATTAAGAAGCCCAAATCTGGTTATTGTTCAGGTCTTGCTTCAAAGGAGACAGACACCTTGCAATATCTACCCAGCTCCAAACTAAGTCTCAGCCAATAACATTTGCCTAAACTAACAGATCACTAATGTTTTGTGTCTAGATTCTGACCAGTCAGTTTCCTATCAACCAAGTTTTTGTCTACTCTGCTGCATGATTTGTAGTTAACTCCTTAAAACATCTACCTTTGATTCACTGTAGTTGACCAAGTTTCCCAAATTAAACTAGTCCTTTGTTTGGCTGTTATCCCTCTAAACCTTTCCTATTTATGTACCTATCCAGCTGTCTTTTAACTGTTGTAATTGTACCCACCTCTACCACTACCCCGGCAGGTCATTTCATACATGCACCACCCTCTGTGTGAAAAAGTTGCCCCTCAGGTCTCTTTTAAATCTTTCTCCTTTCACCTTAAACCTGTGCCCTCTAGTGATAGTTAAATGTTGGGTGATGTCACTTTCTCTCATTCTGGTCACTATTTTTCCCCTTCAAGACTGTTATCACCATTCCTCTCTCAATATGATGCCCTATTTCAAAAAGTGGGGAAGACTGAAAACAATGAGCTATAGGTCAGTTAACCTAATATTTGTCATCGGGAAAATGTTGGGATAGCTTGTAGAGAAAGAAGTAGCAAGTAATTTTAGAAACACCCAATCAGAAAGAGTTAACATGGCCTTTTGAAAGGGTCATCGTGTTTGATCAGTTTGCTTGAGTTCTTTGAGGGTGTAAGAAGCAGAGTTGATAAAAAGGAACTAGCAGATGTAGTGTGTTTTGATTTCCAGAAGGCATTTTATGAAGTGCCAGATAAAAAGTTATTGCATAGACTAGGAATTCATGGTGTTGAGGGTATTGTGTTAGCATGGGTTGAGGATTGGATAGCACACAGAAGATGAGATTCAGGATTAATGGATCCTTTTCATTTTATAAAGACATAATTGGTAGAGTGTCACCAAGATCAGTCCTAGAGCCTTAATCATTTACTATCTGTGTTCATGACTTGGGGGAGGGCCAGCATGTAATTGTCCAAATTTACTGACTATTTAAAAAAAAAACGTGGGAGAGCAGTTGTGGTGAGGAGACCAGGAATCTGCTGCACCTGCAAGCTAACTTGTGTTTCATGCACACGAACACTCAGATCTCTCTCTGCACTTTTTTTGGATTCTTTCTTCATTACAATAATAGCCTGCCTTTTGATTCTTCCCACTGAACTGCATGACTTCACACTTTTCTACTTTCATCCCTATCTGTCAAGTTTATGCTTACTCACCAAGTGTAGATCCCTTGTCTCCTCACCACAACATGTTCTCCTTTGTGTTTTTATTTAATTACCACTAAATTTGGATACATTACATGCTGACCCTCCCCCAAATCATTAGCACAGATTCTAAATGATTGAGACTCTAAGACTGATCTTGGTAACACTCCACCAATTATGTCTTTACAAAATGAAAAAGATCCATTAATCCTGAATCTCATCTGGTGTGTGTTACCCAATCCTTAATCCATGCTAACAATACTCTCGACACCAAGAACGCCTATTCTTTCCAATACTTTCTATCTGACACTTCATCAAAAGCTTTCTGAAAATCTAAATACGCTGCATGTACTGGTTCCTCTTTATTGCAAGCTGATTGGAGTTTAACAATGGAGAAGTCTTGTTTACAACTGTGTAGGGTATTGGGGGCGCTGCAGTTGCCATGCCACATGCAGTTTTGGCTTTTTTTTTTAATGTTTTTATATTCTTACGGGGAAACAACAAGCCTTGATCCATCTGCCCTCGCTGACTATTGCCTGATCCCAGGCTCCCTGAATGAGCTCCTTCACTTAGTTTCTTGGCTACTCCTATCATTTTTCACTGTCTGAATTTCTTCAGTTTGGTTTCTATTCCATCCAAACACTGAAACTGATTTGGCCCACGCGCATTTTTTTTGCTTTCATTTCGCTAATAGTCTCTTCCTGAGTTTTCTTTTTCCTGTTCTCCTGGAAAGCAATTCACATGGCTTGACATTGAATTTTGTCTTCCAAATTCTCAAGAACATTCAAATCCTCCTGTCCTGTGTAAGAACATACAAAACAGGATTCCTTACAGTCTGTTCTACCATTCTTAACCAATGATTTAGATCAGTTCCAGCTTCCCACACTATCCCTATTTCTTTAGATTGTCTTCACATCCAAATAGTTTTATTCCAACTTAAAAGAACTGAATGACAAAGCATTCACAACCATTGGAGGATAGACCGTTGTAAATATTCTCGAGATTTGCAACCTTTGCAGCAAAGAGGTTTCTGCTCATCTCTGTCCTGAATGGCTGACCCCTTACTCTGGCATTATGACCTCCCAGTTATGAGTGCTTCTGTAAGGGGGGACATTTCCACTGCATGTATTCTGTCAAACTCCTCAAATTCTGTATGTTTCAATAAGATTTCTTCTCATTATTGCAAAATCTGTGAATTTCAGGTGTCAATGATAGCCGTGGTGTGGAGGTGCTGGTGTTGGACTGGGGTGGACAGTCAGAAGTTACATGACACCAAGTTATAGTCCAACAGCTTTATTTGAAATCACAAGCTTTCAGAGCGCACCTCCACTTCACCTGATGAAGGAGCAGCGCTCAAAGTTTATGATTTCAAATAAACTGTTGGACTATAACTTGGTATTGTATGACTTCTGACTATGAATTTCAGGATTTTCAATGTCTTGTTTATAAATGTTGGGCACAGAAGGCAGTGTATTCCTTGCTTGAATGACTTGCAAGTTATTTGAAGAACAATTGCTTTGTTTTAATTTGGTACCTCTTTAACTTATGTTGAAATTGAATTGCATTCATCGATTAAGGAGATTTATGTAAACACATCATGATGGGTTTGCTTTCAAAATTTAATAATTTGTTTCCAATAATCAGACTGATTGTACCAGGTATTTTTTTGGATAAAAAAATGCAGGTGTGATGGCTGCCAAATGTTTCCAATGAATGGGCCCAGGTTCAAATGTAGAAACTGTGATGATTTTGACTACTGTGAAAACTGTTTCAAGACCAGGAAGCACAACTCAAGGCATACTTTTGGTAGAATTAATGAGCCAGGTGAGATGCATTGTACAATTTCTTAACAGATTTGATTATTTTTTAAAGTTACATTTTACAGATTATCATTCCAAATCACAACAAAATTTAATCCTATTTCCTGCAATATTTAAATAGCCCACACCAATTTTACCAGACTACTAATTACCTTGTGCAGGAATGGTGTGGCAATTGGTAATCATTATGTAGTGGAGTTATTTTTAAACAATAAAAACTTGTAATGTACTATTTGAATGTTAGGAGTAAAGATAATATTTAAACAGAATGTCAAACTATTTTTATGTAAAATGTTTTCAGTCTAATCAAAACTTGGTGTTTTAAGTTGTGTGGATAAAATGCAATTCTGTGTCTCTTCTGACTTCAGTTTAGGTTTCCTGCTACATGTCTTTTTCTTTTTGTGACCCCAGTGATCTTGTGCGAGATTGCTGGGAAATGCAATGATTGCTGCTTATGATCCACCTAACTGACTGTGTGACAGCATTCTAAAAGAGTTCTGTTAATAATATGTGTTTGTTGGTTTAAAGGACAATCACCAGTATTTGCTGGACGTTCCGGAAAACAACAGAGTAAGCGATACAGTTGTGAGAGAGGAATGTTGCTAGATGATTGGTCAAGGATTGTAAAGAACTTTGGAGTCTCCTCATCTGTCAGTCAAATTTCCCGCTTGATTGATGGCTCTGGGCAGTGTTGGCAGTCTTCAGGCTCACAAGGGAAAGTAAGTGACAAGCCACTGATACAACAATCTTTCCAGCTTGTGCTTTTATCTTCTATACACTTGAAAGATAGTTCCATCATCCATTGCTTGTTGCTCCAGAGCTGTTCAAAATTAACATTTTGCTGAATATGATCTTTGTCAGTTCTTAAAGTCTGTAGCTAAAATCAGAAGAAAATCTGTTTCAGTGGGGAAAACTCCCAAATTTTTTTTGCTTTGAGGAAGTTAACCCTAACTTGTTTCCTTTTGTTCAGGTCATGCATTCTGGGTGACTGTTGCAATGAAGGAAGAGGACAATCAGCCCACTGTATCTGCCCCAGTTCTCTGAAATAAACAATTGACTCAGTGCTATCCTCCCACCTTCTCCCCGAAGCCCTGCACATTTGTTAGTTGAGAAAGAACAGTCAGATTCCCTTTCCAATGCCTCATTGAATCTGCTTCCATCAACACTTATGCATTGCTTTCCAGACCTCAAGAACTCACATTGAGTCGCTCTTGATATTTTTGCCAATTACTTTAAATCAGTGCTGTCTCGATCTTGATTCATTCACCTGTGGAAACATTCTCCCTCAATCTACTCTGCCCAGACCCCTTGTGATATTGAATATCTCTGTCAGTTTTTTAAAAATTAAGGTGGATGTGGGTTTTGCTGGCTGGACCAGCATTGGTTGCTCAGCTCTGGTTGCCTTTGAGAAGATGGTGGTGAGCTGCTTTCTTGAACAACTGCAGTGTAGGTTTTATAGGTACATTCACAATGTTGCTCAGAAGGGAGGTTCAGGATTGTGAACCATCAACTGTGAAGGAATGACAAATACATTTCCAAGTCAGGATGCTGTGGGCTTGGAGGAGAAGTTCATGTTGGTGTTCCATGTATCTACTACTCTTGTTCTTCTCAATGGTAGTGGTCATAAGTTTGGAACTACTATTTAAGTAGCCTTAGTGAATTGTAGCAGTGATTCTTGTAGATGATGCACACTGCTACGAGTGAGTATTGGTGGCAGATAGAGTGAAAGTTTGTGGATGTGGTGCCAATCAAGCAGGTTGCTTTGCCCTGGATGCTGTGAAGCTTCTTGTAAGTTTTTGGAGCTGCATTCATTCAGGGAGTATTCCAGTACACCTCTGACTTGTGTTTTTAGATGGTGGACAGACTTTAACTGCTTCAATCTCACTTCCTAGCTGAAGTTCCTCATTGCTTGAACCATTCTTGTGAATTTTTTTCCATCTTCCCTAGTGTATGCAATACTCTGAGCCTGACCTAGTCTCAACTTAACCTAATTGCTCTTGTATTCTGTGTCATTATTAATAAAGCTAAGGATATAGTATGCTTTATAAGCTGCTGTCTCAATTGTCTTGTCATCTTCAATGACTTGTGCATGTGCACACCCAAGCCCCTTCTGCTTCTCCACTTTCTTTAGAGTTGTGCCCCTTAGTGCCTGTCCATGTCCTTCCTACCAAATGGATCACTTCATATTTCTGCTTGCTGAACTTCACCTACCAGTTGTCTGCCCATTTCACCAGCCATCTATGTTCTTCTTAAAAAAAAAAGTCTACCCCATTCCTCTCGATGATTCACAGTGCTTCCAAACTTTATCTTGTCTGCAGATTTTGAGATTGTAGTCTGTAAACCAAGGTCTTGGTCAGTAATAGGAATTGAGAAAAGCGTGGATCTCTATACTGACTCCTGAGAACTCCTTCACAAACCTTTCCCCTCTTTCCCCCAACTCCCGTTAGTTCCCTCCCACAAAACTTTGATGTGCTGAATGGTTTCTTTCTTTTTCTTATGATAGTATGCAGATAAGCTACCTGATTCAAAAACAATCTTTATCCATTACCTGTAAGATTCATTGAATAGCTTGAACAGTTCTGATTTATCTCTGAGCAAAGAATAAAAATGTCAAAAATTAGTGAATGCAATTTAATTACAACCTTGGATGATGTAAAAATCTCAGTACCATATTGAGTGCCACCTTATTCTGTGTGTTCTTCAGCTTGTTTTTCTTTACCATTGACTTGATATTTCAACTGTGCCTTGCAAATAGTGCTTTAACTTTGATTCCCATTGTGGCTATCTGTCACTAGGTTTTGCTGTGTGCTGTAATGATGTCCTTTCTCAAGCAAATGTTTCTGAAAAATGGCTGTATTTGCAATTCTTATCTTGGCCATTGTATTTCTGTACATGTGGCATTGGCAACAAATAATTAATTAAGCAAGTTTAGTTGTTTCTGCATGGCCATGTCTTGTGCCTTCAAGAGCAATAGTAGGAGGAATAAATGGTCACTTCGCTGATAGAATGGCAAGGATGAGACTCTGAGAAGTAATGAAACTAAATACGTGTGATCAGTAGATTGCAGCATTCTTTGTGGCTTACAACTGGTGCTCCATTCCTATATTGATCTAAATAATCCATAAGGTAAACTTTATGAAAATGCCTGTTATTTTTATACTTGGTATCCAGGAAGTTTGTATTTTTCAAGATGGAGTCATGCGAGCAACTCATCAATCTTACTTGTTGAAACAACTTTTGGCTTCAACTTACTGATAGATGTGTTCTCTTAATCTTTTTTTTTGTTGACTAGCACTGGATTCGCTTGGAAATTTTCCCAGATGTCCTTGTTCACAGACTAAATATGGCTGTGGATCCGGCTGACAGTAGTTATATGCCTTCATTAGTAGTAGTATCAGGTAACTTAAACATCTTGCATGCTATTTATATTCACCCCATGTTTTTACTTGGTTAATTACTTTTCTGATCAAATATTTAACCATCCTCCTTTTCAGGTGGAAACTCACTTGACAATCTTATTGAACTGAAGACGATTAATATAACCCCTACTGATACTGTTGTAATGCTGCTGAATGAATGTGTGGAGGTATGTATTCTCAAGGTTGCTTTAAGGTGTATATACAATGTCATATTTGTCTTGGGAGTTAACTTCTTGTTGACAATGCAAACATATGTCCAGCTAATCAGTCAAAAAGTCACTCATGCTTTTTGAGTTGAGATGAAACTGTTTTAGATGCTTAGGTGGGCTTTCATGGTTTATGTGTCTGTCTGTCTATAGCCCTTTTTGTATACCTGTTCAAGCTCATGCCTTCTATCTTGCTAACTTCTGTGGTCTCTCCACACCCTTGTTTTTAATCACAAACAAGGCTACTTCTGACTTTAGCCAGAATGTTTTGGGTCTCCCAGCTGACGGTTTTGCCAGCAGGGCTCTGTAAAATTCTGATGTGGTCGCCTTGTTGTGTACCCGCTTGTTCAGTTCTCAGTTGTGGTCATTAAATTGCCAAATGACCACAGGTACCCTTGTTGCCTGGCTGCAATGTTCAGGCAAGTGAGAGTAGATGAAGGGTTGGGTGGGCACCCAACTGGTTAGCTGGCTTGAGGTTGGAGGCGGCGTTAAGGCACCTCCCTGACAGGGGCCCGCTTATGGGTTTGCTGTATCCATTCAGATCAGCTGAGCTGCTCTCTGAGTGAGGACTGAAAGTCCTTCCTCCAGTGAATTGCTACTCCATGAAATGTTTAAATGGCTGTGGGCCAGTTGCAATTGGCAGGGATGCATTCCCCACAAACCTGACTCACTTCGCCATCTAAAAAACCCTACCTTGTGTGTCTCAGCATTCAAATCCCCCAATTCTCTTCAGATATGACTACTGTCTGCATCTGCAGCAAACAAAATCCCACAAAATGATACAAAACTCATCAAGGTGAATGAACTTGCCTGCCTAGTTTCCCTTCATAACTCCATCTTTAAGACCCTCCTTTAATGCCTCTGACCAAAAGAGTATTGAAGAGGTCACCATGGGTAGTCAACATACCTTCGTGCTTAGACAACAATGTTTTTGTCCTTTTATACAACTGGACCACATTGCAGGCTGTCTTTTATAACTACACCTCATTTTCTGAGCAGCACAGGTATATTGAGATTGCAATCAAACAGTGCAGAAGTTCTGGGATTGATTGCAAAATTCATGGCTTGAGCATTGTAGGACGTATCCGAGCAGAGGATGAGGATCTTGCAGCAAACTTCCCTTTCCTTGCTTCGGACAATGAAGAGGAGGATGATGATAAAAGCAACACTGGAAGGTACTGACTTTGTGTTTACTGATAACTGGAGTAACTGATGCAAGGAGTTGGATTTTTTGTAAAACAACTTGTGTTCTTCTAAAATCATTTAATGACGCTTTCAGTTTCTTTTGGGCATCCAATTTTTGAGCATTACAGCCTTTGTCATTTGTATTTTAAATATTCCAGTGTAAATGTGCACACACAAATGTCAGTGTAAAAGTTGATGAGTCGTGCATCTCACAAAAAATTATTGACAAATATTGTTATGGCTAAGTGGTGATGCTGTGATAATTTGACTACTAATCTATATCCCTTGGTGATCGTACCAAATTGTGGGGGAGATTCACTGAGCTATATTATCTACTCTGCTGCTGTTTCTTATGTTCTTCTAATCCTGTTTGCACTTGGCAACCCATCAGCACACTCAGTTCATGCAGTATAAATGTTGGCTTTCCCATTGAATTATTATTCTTACAAGATATCCTGATGATTACAAGATGAAAAACTTTAACAAAATGTCTTTTTCTCAGCTGTATGAATTGAGCAAAATTTTGAGATATGGGAAAGACTAAAAGTGTTACCTTTCAATGATATAACTTCAGAAATCGTTATTTCTTCTCAAGCCTTGCAAGGAAGAAAGCATCTAGCGTTGAATCTTCAGCCACCATTAGAACAAAAGTGTTCGTCTGGGGTCTAAATGACAAAGATCAGCTGGGAGGACTGAAAGGTTCAAAGGTAGAATTACTGTTTCTGTGGTATTTTTGTTGTCTTAATATTAGCTTTCCTACACGTGGTTTGAATCAGATAATCATCTTAGCGTGGAGGGAACTCTTGTGATGGTGTCGCTACCCCGGTCAAGCAGATCTGGATTCAAGTCCCATCTGCGCTAGCGGTGTGTAATAAAAACTCTGAATAGGTTGATTAGAAAAATAGGTTAAATTTTTAAAAAAGTGGTCTGTTTGAGGGGCCATTCTGCACTACTCTGGTAGTGTCCATATCCCTGGACCGGGAGGCCTAGGTTCAAGTCCCACATGTGCCAAGGTGTGTAATAACACCTCTGAACAGGTTGATTAGAAAAAACTCAGTTAACTTTGAAAGACAGCTTCCAGACATGAGCCATTTAAGGAACTTTGGAATGTTTGGACTGGGGAAAGAAATGCTGTTTGTTCAATATTGTATTCTCTATAATAGCACCGCCTTCCTAACCTGCAATCTTCTTCCTGACCTCTCTGCCCCCACCCCAGTCTGACCTATCACCCTCACCTTGACCTCTTTCCACCTATCACATTTCCGACGCCCCTCCCCCAAGTCCCTCCTCCCTACCTTTTATCTTAGCCTGCTGAAGGGCTCATTCCTGACGAAGGGCTTATGCCCGAAACGTCGATTCTCCTGTTCCCTGGATGCTGCCTGACCTGCTGCGCTTTTCCAGCAACACATTTTCAGCTTTATTCTCTATAATAATCTGCTAACTCATAATTATTTTTATATTGCGTATGTTTAGCTGTGCATCAGTCTGTAATACTGGAGTACAGAAGCGACCATACGATGGACTGCATTTAATCCTTTGATTTGTAATAATTGATAATGTTAGTGTCACAGTTGCCTGTACTTCTATGAATAATTTGTTTTGAAATTTAAAAGCAGTCTTGAAAGAATTTTACTCTGATTTAATCATTAGTCCACCATATCATATTTCACTGAACTAATGAGTGTTTTGTTTTTACTCTTAGATAAAGGTCCCTTCATTTTCTGAAACATTATCAGCTTTAAATGTCGTTCAGGTGGCTGGTGGTTCCAAAAGCCTTTTTGCAGGTAATGTGACTTGCACTGCAGATGATGATTTATACTAATGAATATGATGGCTTTCCATCTTGTACATGGAAGAATGTCTAGGGATACTGTGTGAGGGGATAGTAGTCTTTAGTTGTTCCATGAATCTCTGAAGATGCAGGTTCACAGCATAGACAATAGGCTGAACGGCCTCCTCCACTAATAATGATTCTGTGGTAAGTGTACAAAATTGTCTTTAGCTTGTGTATTGATGAAAAGCAGTAATGTTAAATGCATCTGCTGTATTTTATATCCTTAGTAAAGAACATAAGCATTGTTAAAAGGAGACATGAATTTAATCAAGCTAACTGAAACAGGCAGTTAATAGTTCTTGTTGCACCTCCAATCAGTCAGCACCCTCTGCTCATGCTTTAAATTATTGATTCTCGTGCATTTCAGTCCTGATGTGTGAAAGACGCTCAAGATTGACTTCATGTCTCTCTTGAGCAATAGTTTGAGTTTGCTGGAAATCTGGAATTCAGGAATTACCCTGCAGATCAGGCATCAATATAGAGAAAGAAACAGTAGTTAATGTTTTCAGTCAACGGCCTTTCGTCAGACCCAGGTGTTGGGATGTCAGTCCTGGAGGAGAGAATATTTTTCTTTGTTCAGCCACTTAGTTCCAATGTCAAGTACTCCTCCTACTTTGCGTGGCTACCTTAACATTAGGTTCACAATTGTTCTAACACAAACAGATTGCCAGAGAAACTCCAAATCTGTGGAGTAAGAAATAGTTAATAATTTGAGTCAAATAATAATTCTTTGGAGCTGACATATCTGAAGCTCTCTGTTACAATGTTGTCTCTTTTTGAGTCATTGTCATCAATTATTGAACTGCTGTACCTGACTGACTGAAATTGTAGTGCCAAGGAAGGACCACTTTTGTACTTTTGTCTCTACTGTTTCCAGTAGAGACAGGCTTGAACTTTCACAAATGGTCTCATTTGGAGCTTTATACCTAGGGAATAAGAGGTGTTGTTCTTAGCAGTCGCAGCAATTAAATTATGCCATTCGTAGTAGTGAAAGAATATTGCAGTTAATCCACAGCTAACACCTTTAAGATTACAGTCAATTCAGTTTTATTGGATGAATTTTATTTGATGAAATACAGTGGTAATAAGGTTTCTGGTAGTTCAGCTATTTGCCATTTTCTGGTCAAGATGGTATTAGAGTAGCAACACAGTGTTTGATTTCCTGAGTCCAGGAGCCTGGAGCTCATCTGCTTCGACCAGTTTCCCCCTTCTTTTCTCTCCTTTTTTTTTTACTTTAACTTTACTTATCATCTTGTGGAGAGCTCGAATGGCATTGAGGTCAGAGGCAAGAGTTTGTTCCTATTGGCGGTGGAAGGTATCACACTTGTACCTGCAACGGGGCGGCGGTAGAGGACAGTGAGATTGTGTTCGCAACAATAGTGGAATCAGATGAGTTTCGGCCCAGTGCCCAGATTTCCGAGATTAGCCCCACTTGGACTCTTGGCAATGGAAGCAAGATGGCACCGAAGAATGGTGACGTGGTTCTGTAGCAGTGATGCGGTGAAGGAACTCACGGCTGACTGACTAATTTGAGCTGGTGATTGTCTCACACTCTGTGTGCAAGAGCCCGGATCTAGGCCCATGGCTAATCACATATGGAATGTAATGTTCAACTTTTAACTTTATTTCCTTATTTTTATACTCTGTTTGGTTTATTTCTGTATTTTAAGGTGGCGCCAGAGAACATTATACAGCACTTTTCACTGTGTTTATAACAAATACATGTAAACAAATACACATGACAATAAATACATCAATCAGTCAATTATCACTTATGTCAAATAGTTTTGCATATGAGCTTAATGTCAAAACTCTCAACTTGTAATTTATTTTGCAATTTTAGTTTTTTAAAAATTCACACCGTAAATTAATTCTTAGACTTATTTCCATTTGTAATACTCATTTGAGTTGGCATTCCTATTGATGTATTTTTAAAAATTTCTTCGCAAGTATTCTTCTGATTATCTTTTGGAAACGAGACCTTCAGGCAGATTTCAGAAAGCATCAGTCATTGTGAAGGTTTAGCGAATGACTTAGAATGACATTTGCTAGCCTGTTTCTTTATCAATTAAGTTGTGAAACCTCTGAGTTCAATCAGCAACTGATTACTTTTATGGATGATTTAGCCAAAGTGTGTTTTTCCTTGTAATGCAGCAATCTTGAGAAGTGCTATGTCAGGGAGGTTCTCATAGAATCTGAGGGAATAATAAATGTTGAGCTTACTTACTTTTCCCCTTTTCTAAGCTATTTATAGATAAATCTTCATTCCTCTCTTCCCTTATTTCTTTTCTGATGTTACTTGGATCCATTCTATTCATATGTGTTTAAACTTCATCTGATCTGCTTTCAAAAGAGTGAAGGTATGCTTTAGCAGGATGGCTTTGATGTACAGTGTTTAGGAAGTTTAATATGGCTCGCGGGTCATGATAACCTGTACTGTCTTCATTCTTTTCTCCTAGCCCATCTTGAATCTGTTGACTCAGGTAGTCTGTGATTCTGTATCTTCCTGGCAGCTAATGATGTTGGTGTTGTGTGTAAACCTTCAAAGTGAATGTACACTAGTAATTGACTGTGGGTATGGGAAAGGAATATCACCTCCAAGCTTGGTGCTATTTTCAGCATTACATTAATGAATGCAAGTTTTATTCAACAAGCATCACTGTGTAATGGGATCAACAAATTACCCTCCAAACTTTAAACATGTGGGCAATTTTGACGCTTCTATGAACATCTTCATTAGCTTAGCTAACTTGCTACATGTCATGGATCAAACATGTTGCTTCCTCCTCTAAATAGTTCAGTCTGTCAAAAGACAATGCATTTACTCTGGGAACACTTTTTAAAAGGACAGTTTCTTGAATTCCTCTGCCATCTCCTTTATTAATGGCTTATTGTCCAACGTTATCCAATTTACCTAATTTCCTCTTTATATAAATGGCATTTTAAAATATCGTAAGCTTTGAAGTGCTTCTGACACTGCAAAAGGTTTATATACATAGCTGACTGAGTTTTGCATTGCAGTTACTGCTGAGGGAAAGGTCTATGCCTGTGGAGAAGCTACGAATGGAAGACTTGGTCTTGGAATATCCAGTGGAACAATACCCATCCCTCGACAGATCTCAGCTCTTAGCAATTATGTTGTAAAGAAAGTGGCTGTGCACTCAGGTATGTAGTCAAATTTCTTTTTAAAGCATTGTCATTTAGTTCACAACTGTATTTATATTTCGCTTTGCATTGCAGGTGGTCGTCATGCAATGGCTTTAACTGTTGATGGAAAGGTCTTTTCCTGGGGTGAAGGAGATGATGGAAAACTTGGACACTTCAGCAGAATGTAATTTTCTTTTAAAAACAACTTTTTTTTGCTTTTTGCTGTATTTTTTCTGCTAAGTTAATTGCTTACTTTTAGGACTAGAATTTGTAAGATTTCCTTTTGTCCCAGGATACCAAGTAGCCTTTGTGCATTAATTAGGAAGAACTAACTAATTTATTTGAAGCTTTTTCTCCTATTTTGCATTACCATTCCTTTCCCATCTCCTGTCTCATTCCCTGGTTAAGTAGTTGTCCTTGCACTCTTTAACTTTGTTTACATTGTTTCTTTGCCTATTTCTTTGTTGTGACTCGTTGTGGCTCCAACTTCTGTTGGTGTTTACTTTGAGTTGAATTCCTTGTCCCCTGTGAGAAATGATCTGACCTCCAATATGCACTTTTCACTCATGACAAATGAATATTGGAACGAGCATTAGGAGTTTGTTTCTTTTTAAATTGGAACCACATTATGTTGTTTAGATTGGTGTAGTTTTATGACTGTATACACCCCACAATGTCAAATTTCCTTTGCTTCCTGTCAGTGCTGCCATTATAGTTCTGATGCAGTCTGAATCTAGAGTTGGTTCAAACTACCATTGGTGTAAGCCAGTTTTGGACCAAATTCTACCCACTGTTCAATGTGAATATGAAGCTAAAACTTATTTACTACCAGTGCAGTTAGAATGATGTATGAATGCATTATCAGATTCTACTGTCTAGTGCCAAACATTAGATGTATAGAAAATCAGCTTTTCAATTTTAAAGCAATACCAGTAATTGCACAAATTGCTTTAAAGTATTTAGTGTATCTTGGGTTTTCACTGGACTTGTCTTAGCAAGAATGTTCACTTTCCTTTTCTTTAAAAAAAACAGGAATTGTGATAAACCAAGACTGATTGAGGCATTAAAAACCAAACGTATTCGAGATATTGCTTGTGGGAGTTCTCACAGTGCTGCCATAACCTCCAGTGGTGAACTGTATTCATGGGGTCTTGGCGAGTATGGTAGACTTGGACATGGAGATAACACAACACAGTTGAGACCAAAATTGGTAATTGCATAATTTTGTGAATTAAACAGCTAACGATACTTTGTGTGTTGCTAATAGGAGACTAAAGCTTAAGGTTGCTGTTACTTGGCTGGTAAAATAAAATTTGGAAAATTTTGCATCCACCAGTAGACTTGTATAGCTGAATATAATTTTTTTTTAAAAAGTTGTCTTTTCTGCCCACTGCTTGGGAAACTAGAATAATGGTAGCAGCAGTGCTTTTGATTTGATGAAAACCATACTTCTCCAAATTAAAACAGCATTCACTTGGTTGTCATTGCATGACTCCTCTATTCTCTCCAGAGATGTAGGCTAACGTACTGAATATTTTGGCCACTTTCTATTTCGGCAACATTTTATTTTGTTCACAACAGATACAATAGTCTTCCACGATGTCATAAAATGGTGCTAAAATTGATCTAAAAATGATATCATATTTATTTTAACTAGGTGAAAGTTCTTCTGGGGCACAGAGTCATCCAGGTCGCATGTGGAAGTCGAGATGCTCAAACACTAGCGTTAACTGATGAAGGTAGGGCCAACTTTGCTATTTATAGCTATAAAACCTTTCATTACCTACAATGCACTTAGTCTATTGGTATATTTTTCTACAGGTCTGGTATTTTCCTGGGGCGATGGTGACTTTGGAAAGTTGGGCCGTGGTGGAAGTGAAGGTTGCAATGTTCCCCAAAATATTGAAAGACTCAATGGGCAAGGGGTTTGCCAGATTGAGTGTGGCGCTCAGTTCTCTTTGGCACTTACAAAGCCTGGTGTAGTATGGACCTGGTAAGTTTAAGTTCAAAAAGTACATTGTAGTCCAAATAATTGATTATCATGTTAACTAGACCCAGTTTCTATTGCCACTATTAAGTCTTGGGACTTCACAGGGAATCCTATGTTCACAGATGCATGGATTTGCACAGGAGTTTTAAACTTATGGAGGCCAGAGGTGTATGCTCTGAACCTTCCATCACTGCCACCAAAGTTCTAGCTTTTTCAAAAGCTTTGGAGTTACCATCAGAAACGTAGGCTAGATGTCCTGAAATTTGCACCAAGAATTTACACCTATAGATCACAGGCATAGAACCGATGTGGGAAAGGATTTGTAGTGAAAACGAAATTTCTCATGCCAAGTGTTCAAAGATACACTCACAGGGCATTCTCAAGGAAAGCATTTTATGATCGTAATATGTATGAAATTAAATTAGTACCATTTAAAATTTTTTGTGTCCACAGGGGCAAAGGTGACTATTTCAGACTAGGCCATGGTACTGATGTTCATGTTCGGAAGCCACAAGTAGTGGAAGGTCTACGTGGGAAAAAGATTATTCATGTGGCTGTAGGTGCATTGCACTGTCTTGCTGTCTCTGATACAGGACAAGTGAGTGAATACCTTTTGTTCAACAATCGTTAGCTTTCTAGTTAAAACTTATGCAAAGAAAGGGAACATTGTTGGTTTTACAAACAAGACCCTTGGAGAAATGATTCAATCTTGAAAATAGAGCATCTTAAATTTCAACGGACACTAAAAACTGCTGGAAATCGCAGTAGATCAGGCAGCATCAGTGGGGGAGGAGGAGTTGGGGGGGAGTTGGGGAGGAGAGAGAGAGAGAGATAGTGTTTCACGTCTATGGAGCTCTGATGAAGAATCATGTCAAATTGAAATGTTAGCGTGCTCTTGGATGTTGCCTGATTTCCAGCATTTTTTTGTTTTCAATACAGATGCCAGCATTTGCAGTAATTTGCTCCTATGTTGAATTTCAAGATGGAGTGACCTGCTCATTTACTTTTTACTTAGTTTTTCACAGGCCTTGAAATGGAAACTGAAACTCATTTCATAAGTCATTTCAATATGTTTATTTAATCCAGTGCCTTTATAATTAGTTCTACTAATGTTCAAATTGATGGGTTCATGACGGATAGCTAAAAGGGCTTTTGATCACTTTATATAGAACTTTCTGTGCACTAATTTGGAACTTCACAATATACCACATATATTGTTCTAAATTCTTGATTTTAAATCTAATCTTTCTTTCTGAATTGAACATTCTTAGGTTTATGCTTGGGGTGATAATGACCATGGCCAGCAAGGAAATGGAACCACAACAGTAAACAGGAAGCCTACCCTTGTACAAGGTCTCGAAGGACAGAAAATCACTCGTGTTGCTTGTGGTTCTTCACACAGCATAGCGTGGACAACAGTGGATGTGGCAACGCCTTCTGTACATGAACCAGTCCTATTTCAAACTGCTAGAGACCCATTGGGTGCTTCATACTTGGGTAACTTTATTAGTTGTGCCTTGATAATCATTTAATTTGTATATTTGCTAAATGTTTTCAAATACTAATACTTTGTGTAAGAAGAATCAAGTGGCATGTTAGATTTCAGCATATTTCCCAAGAATAAATATATATGGGATGCAAGTGTGCTTAGACCTTTTCATAGTTGCACGTGTAATTGCACGCATTTTAAATTATTGAAGATTTCATTGTGTACTCAAGAAGCCTGTGTTTTAATATTAAGCTGCCTGCTTCCATAATTGTGGGATTTGTGCAGTTCTTCAGTTTGGTCAATGTAACTTTTATGTATAAAATATGCATAGTTCTTTAAGAATTGCTTTCTATAACAAAGAATTTTATTCTTTGCTTATAAACTTGAATAGATTGACAATTCCCCACCCCCAAACACTTGAATCTCTACAGGAAAAATTTATGTTTGAGAGAACAAGATAGCATATTTGTAATTCAATTCATGTACGTACTTATAGGTGTTCAGTCAGATCTAGACTCCTCCACCATCAGCAACAAAATGAGTGGCACATGCAATTCAAAACCCAATCGCCCCTCCTTGGCGAAAATTCTACTTTCTTTGGACGGGACCCATGCCAAGCAACAGGCATTATCCCATGTGCTGACAGCTCTGCAGATCATGTACTCGAGGTAAGCATTTCTGTTTAAAAAAAACAAAATACTAATCAACCTGTTCAAATATGTTATTACACACATTTGGAACAGGTGAAACTTGAGCCTGTGTATCTTGAATCAGAGGGAAGGACATGACCACTGTCCCATAAGAGTCCATATTTAGGTAACAACTTACAACTGAGTAATATTGCTTATTTAAATTATTCCTGCACCTTAAATAAGAATAAATCAGAGATTTCTGGTAATGCAACTAATCAAAAGACTTTACTTTTTTTATATAGATGATAGCAACATCCACAATCTGGCAATGCTTATGTCCTAGTTTCTGATGAGCAGATCAATGATCCAAAGGAAAATGCAGTTGTTGCAAAAAAAGTGTTTTGTATTAGTATGTAGTAATAAAAAGTGGACCAGACGCTGCAGCACAGAGGAGCTACGAAGAGCAGAGGAAAATCACCTATACAGCGTATTCAAAAAGAATGGGTACCCAACGAACACAGTCTGCAGATTTCTCAGCAACAAACCGAAATAAGCAGACAAAACCCATTTAGAAAGCCTAGCCTCACTCCTCTGCATCAACAATATCTCTGTAATGACTGCCAGACTACTCAGACCCCTTGGCATCATGGTAACCCACAAACCCACTAACACACTAAAACAGCAGCTAATGAACTCGAAAGACCCCATATAAGCAACAAACAAACTAATGTCATTTACAAAATACCTTGCAAGAACTGTAACATACTACATTGGACAAACTGGCAGAAAACTAGCCACTAGGATACATGAACATCAATTAGCCACAAAACGACATGACCCACTCTCTCTAGTATCCTTACATACAAATGAAGAAGGACACCACTTCGACTGGGACAATACATCCATCCTGGGATCTAGATTAGAGTGGTACTGGAAAAGCACAGCAGGTCAGGCAGCATCCAGGGAGCAGGAAAATCAAAGTTTCGGGCAAAAGCTCTTCATCAGGAATACAGCACTATTCCTGATGAAGGGCTTTTGCCCGAAATGTCGATTTTTCTGCTCCTCAGATGCTGCCTTACCTGCTGTGCTTTTCCAGCACCACCCTAATCTAGACTCCGGTTTCCAGCATCTGCAGTCCTTGTTTTTACCACATTCATCCTAAGACAAGCCAAACAAAGACACGCATGAGAATTCCTAGAAGCATGGCATTCCAAACAGAACTCTATCAATAAACACATTGACTTGGACTCCATTTACCCCCTCTAAGAAAAAGAACACAAAATGACATTACCATAGGAAATGATGTCACCAACCCAAGGAAACCTAAATACATAGAAAGTGGGTCACTAACACCAGTGCATCCCCAGAGGCTCACTGATGATGTTACCTAGTATGGTGACGAAAAGTATGAAAACAAACCTTCCAGCTTATCGAGCAAACTTATATCCAGAATCTCAACCTGAGCTACAAATCTCAAAGCTCATTATTCTCTGTTTATTCTCAACAATTTAAGAGAATATTGAGAATATTATTGACTGCTTGAGAATATTCTCAATGATGTAACTAATAAAAGACAACCAGTCTTTTATCACCTGAACGCAAAATACTTCCATGTGTTAGGTTCTGGTCTAGAACAGAATGGTTAGTAAAAATCTTCCTCTGGGATGTTATATTTTGCTTTTTTTACGAGTAGCGTAGCTTTTATTTATATTTCTACCATGTGCAACTGATATTGTAAAAATGAGACAGCCTTCCTCCAGGATCAAGGATGCTACATGGACAGCACAGACTACGCAATTGTACGTGGCATAAAGTGCTTAGAAGTGCAAAACACGCAACTCTAGTGTAGTAGAAGAATGATAAGTAAAAGACCTATTTCTAGCAGCAATTCGAATTTGTGCAAAGAATTTCAGATGGAAAGACTCCGATTATACTATGCTAAGGAGCCTGATGGCTTGGGGAAGAAACTGTTGCACATTCTGGCCATGACAGACTGAATGCTCTCATTCTTCTGCCAGATGGCAGGAAGGAGAAGGGTTTGAGTGAGGGGTGTATGGGGTCTTCCCCAATGCCCTCAGCCTTTCGGATGCAGCGTATGGTGTAAATGTCTGTAATGGAGGGAAGAGAGACCCCGATGATCTTCTCAGCTGTCCTCACTATCCGTTGTAGGATCCGAGATGGTAATCGACTACGAAACATAATATGTGAATGGTGCATTCCCTTTTTTTTGTTCTCCTTTTCCTCTTTGGCTTTCCACCGTAAATGTGACATTCTGTCTGTCTTCACAGCCTTTCCTGTAACCCCTGTCTTTGGGGCAACCCTTTATGGTTCCACTACTCCTTGTTTCAAGGTAGCCAAAAGCACTAAAATTTTGGGGTGCACTTTAAGTTTAATTGTAAGACCTAAGTCAATTACAATTGTAGACTGGCTCTCTCAAAATGAATCTAAAAGTCACTGGTTTTAATTTGTTACAAGAGCCATTCCAGGTACAAATATGCTTTAACTTTTGCAGAAGTTTATCATAACAAATACTAAAGAAATAATACTTAGGCTGAAAACCACAACTTTTACTATCGCACCAATTCATGACACTGATTTACTGGGCACAAGTCTCTCGTTCTGTTGACTGAATATTTTTTAACCTCCTTGTACATTGAACCACTAAAACTGAGGCCTTATTAACCCACACTAGCCACTGCTACCTACATATGACTGAAGGTAGCCTGAACACTTCATGGTCATTCCTGGTTTGGCTTTGTCTAATTTGTCAAAAGTAATGGGCATCTTACTGATATTATTTCCAACTGTCTACTCATTCATTCTTTAACATGCCAGTCATTTTATAAGATTGCCTCTTTTATAACAGCTCATCCCATCCAACTTTGCCAATGCCATAGATTTTTTTCTAAGATGGCATCAATAAGCACCTAATGTCTGTTTGGCCTATGCCATGTCACCCCCTGATGATTACCTATCATCCCAAATGTTCTAACAGATGCATCTAATTTTGTTTTCCAAAATTTATCATTGTTCTTGAACTGTCAAAAGCACAATAGCTGTTCATACTTAAAACAAGCTAAGGCTCAAAATAAACACAAAACATAAACCTAACACTAAACACACAGGCCTGTTGCACTAAATTATGAATCTCAACCATTTTATTGATTTGAATCTGTGGATGAGTGCCATGCCTCTAGGAATTCCCTGGCTGTTCTGTGTTTGGCTTGTCCTATAATAGTAGTGTCCCAATCAAATTCATGTTGCTTGTCATCTGCGTGAGTGGCTACTAAGGATATCAATAAGCACATCGACCTGGACCCAATATACTGACCACTGCAATGGACAACTGGAACTGACAACCGGAAGCAGCAGGTTCAAACCACTACAACTGCCGGAGGAAAGATCACAGAACTGCTTCACAGGAGGCTCCCAAGCACTGAGGATGTCACCTAGACAGGGGACGAAACGTCTGCAACACAAATTCCCAGCTCGACGAACAGAACCACAACAACGAGCACCCGAGCTACAAATCTTCTCACAAACTTTGAAGCTGAATAAGTGTTATGAGAGCTGAGGGTAGCAGAGATTGGGTGGTCTCTGCTGAGTTGTAAGCCTTGTAATGTGGTAATGTACCTGACTGTGAGTGGAATGGGTTGGCATGGTTTGCTTCCATTAGGCTACCCATTCCAGTAGGCTACCGTGACACGGTCCTGTCCCCCCGAGTCCAAGAACTCCCCACCTACGTTCGGGACACCACCCACGCCCTCCACCTCCTCCATGATTTTCACTTCCCCAGCCCCCAACGCCTTATCTTCACCATGGACATCCAGTCCTTATACACCTCCATCCCCCATCACGAAGGCCTCGAAGCCCTCCGCTTCTTCCTTTCCTGCTGAACCAACCAGTACCCTTCCACTGACACACTCCTTCGACTGATTGAACTGGTCCTCACTCTGAACAACTTCTCTTTCCAGTCCTCCCACTTCCTCCAAACCAAAAGAGTAGCCATGGGCACCCGCATGGGCCCCAGCTATGCCTGCCTCTTTGTCAGATATGTGGAACAGTCCATCTTCCGCAGTTACACTGACACCACCCCCCACCTTTTCCTCCGCTACATCGATGACTGTATCAACGCTACCTCGTGCTCCCACAAGGAGGTTGAACTATTCATCCACTTTACCAACACCTTCCACCCCGACCTCAAATATACCTGGACCGTCTCAGACTCCTCCCTCCCCTTCCTAGACCTCTCCATTTCTATCTTGGGTGACCGACTCAACACAGACATTTACTATAAACCGACCGACTCCCAC
>NC_057715.1:103148034-103153240 GCF_004010195.1 Chiloscyllium plagiosum | reverse complement strand
TCTCTCTGTCTCTCTCTCTCTTGCGTTCTCTGTCTCTCTCTCTGTCTCTCTCTCTCTTGCGTTCTCTGTCTCTCTCTCTCTTGCGTTCTCTGTTTCTCTCTCTGTCTCTCTCTCTCTTGCGTTCTCTGTCCTCTCTCTCTCTCTCTCGCACGTGCTCTGTCTCATATTTCACCTATCCATGTTTTTCCCTGCATCCACTTCCACCTGCTGCTATTGCTTCTGATGAAGAGTCACTAGACTCAAAACGTGCAGCTATGAACATGTTGCAGGTCGCAAGAATGTAATCGCAGATGCTTTATCGCGAATCTAACTGATAAAGTTGCGATGAGATTTGTATTTATATAATGTTTTATATATATGTGTGTGTGTGTATATATATATAGTTAAGGTGAACTTAGATGAAAGTTATTTGTATGTTAGGGTAATTTGTTTAAAGAATAGAAAAAAAATGAAGCCATCTTTTCATTATGATGGTTCAATTTTTTCTTAAGGGAGGAGGTGTTATGAAGGTGTAGAAGTGTACTGTACATTGAAGAGAATGAAGGACTTAGCAAGCATACCGAGTGCTAGAGAATTTACAATGTAACATTTGTTTCAGAACAGATACCACTGAGTTGCTATGCGACAAAAACAAATTTGAGTTCGGCCAATCAGTTTAAGTTATACCCCGATAATACCAAGTCCCAATCCAGTTTGAATTTAGCATCTTAATCTTAAAAGCCAATGACACAATCCAATGCTTTGGGGTATAAGACCGGGGAGGATTGGACAATTGAGAGGAGAACTGCCAAGGCAGCATGTAGAGATTATCGATCAGTAATTTCTGAGACAGAATCCCCAAGAAGAAGAAGAGGAGATAGGAATACAGAGAAGAACTGAAAGCTGCCTGGTTTTGATAAATGAAGTTTTATTTTGTAAATCTTAATCGAGGTTTTTTATTGGACTAGTATTGTAAGAGGGGAAGTTAAAAGATGGGTTAGAGGAAGGAGTTGTAAATAGTTGTTAGTTAATCATTCTCTGTTATACTTCAAGAAATGAAGTTGTTAATTTTCACTTTTAATAGTTCTTGACCTTTCGAATTTTCACAGATTACTGCACAGGATAAATATTTTCTGTGTTACTGCTTTAAATTAAACAGGAGTGATTACCCCATGTCAAAACACATGCTAAATGCTGCCCTAACCCCTCCCATCTACCCGTGACACAAATTTCAAAGAATTATCTACCTGACCAAACAGCTTTGCCTTGCTCTAGCCTATCCGATGTCCGAATGCATGTTCTTTATTTCTTTACTTCTCATAACCTGTGAGTTATCTTGCCTGTCTGTTTGATCATTGCTATTGTAGCAGTTAGCTCAATGATAACCAGCATGCTGGTCCAACATTTATCTCTGTTTTTTAAACATTGGATTCTCTAACTTCAATGGCTGGTTATTTCCGATTTTTGTTAGTTTGGGTTTCTAGTCATACACTTGACAGATTGTGACTTTCCATTCCTCCAGTGTAACAGTTGGACATTTATACATTGACAAACCCAGACATACTAAACTTCAGTCACTAGAATTTCTCTTTTATGTTTAATTGTTTCTTTCTTGCAGGGATGCTTTGGTTGGAGCTTTGATGCCAGCGAGCATGATTGCACCTGTGGAGTGCACATCGTCATCTCCTGTACCACCAACAGACTCTTCTGCAGCCACAAGCCCGGCTGGTGAGCATGCTTCAGACATGGCAAGTGATGGGGAAGAGAGAGAGAGTCCCAATCCTTGGCAGGACAGGAGAGGAGAGGTGAGAACTCAAATGCAAGTCTTGGATGTTTATTTGTTGCTGAATGGTGTGCTCTAAAAGAATATTTTAAAGTATATATGTATCGTATGACATTTGTGATCCTGGATTAGAGTGGTGCTGGAAAAGCACAGCAGTTCAGGCAGCATCCGAGGAGCAGGAAAATCGACGGTTCGGACAAAGGCCCTTCAGGAAGAGAGGCAGAGTGCCTGCAGGGTGGAGAGATAAATGAGAGGAGGGTGGGGGTGGGGAGAAAGTTGAGGTGGGGGAAGGGGAAATGAGGAAACTGTTGAAGTCCACATTGATGCCCTGGGGTTGAAGTGTTCCGAGGCGGAAGATGAGGCGTTCTTCCTCCAGGCGTCGGGTGGTGAGGGAGTGGCGGTCAAGGAGGCCCAGGACCTCCATGTTCTCAGCAGAGTGGGAGGGGGAGTTGAAATGTTGGGCCACAGGGCGGTGTGGTTGATTGGTGCGGGTGTCCCAGCGATGTTTATGATCCTGGCTGAGTCCAAGACGAAAAGAAAACTTTGTTTAGAATTGAACCATTGTCTGAAGATGTGTTTGACTTTCCCTGCTCATCTCAGATTGCTCTTTTTGGGTTAAAAATGAGCAAAGAATATTTGGCACAATTTCAAGCCATGCCATTGTTTGATGAGAGCAGTTTAGGTATATGCTCTCTGCAGTTTAGAAGAATGGGAGGAGATAAAATTGAGGTATGTAAGATGCTAAAGGGGACAGTCAAACTGGAAATAGAAAAGGTGTTTGCTCACGTTGTGCAATCTAGAATAAGAGGTCATAGGTTTAGGAGCAAGAGTGGCAGAGTTAAAACGGAAGAGAAATTAATTCTCTTGAAGGGTCACAAATCTGTGAAATTCACTACCCTCGGGTGTGGTGGATGCTGGGGCATTGAGTAAATTTAAGGAGGAGATTGACATGTTTTAATTAATACTGCATATACAGGTTATGGAGACTGGGCAGGAAAGTGCACTTGTAGCCAAGGTGAGATCAGCCGTGGTTGTATCAAATTCCAGACCAGATTCATGGGACTGAATTGCCTTCTCCTGCTCTTAGTTGTTATGTCCTTACATGATGTTCTTATATATCCAGCACAATGCTGCTAATCTTTGGTAATTGTCAACATTTTTTTGAATCATTTGAGACTGATTTTTATAACTCTAAAATATGTTTCTTACATCTTGAAGGTTATACCTTCAGAGGAAGCTGTAACTCCATCATCTGCAGTAACGCCCTCTACCTCAGCTACTTCTGCTCGTCCTTTCATTCCAGTGACTGATGACCCTAGGGCTGCCAGTATCATAGCAGAGACTATGACCAAAACAAAGGAGGTAATTGATGCAATTGCAATAGAACTGAAATGATTTACTCAGGCATTTTGACAAATTGTAAGTTATTGATTATGCCAAGAGTTTATTAAGCAATAATAGAAGATGAGTGATTTGGGTTAGAATTGACTTTTTCTTGAGCTGTTTTGTGGGAAATGGCTGTTTTGACATTTTTTCTCTAGGGTGAAAGTTTCTCCCTCTGTCTCTTTGTTGTAATGTGGGGGTGCCGGTGTTGGACTGGGGTGGACAAAGTCAAATAACACCAGGTTATAGTCCAACAAGTTTACTTGAAATCACAAGCTTTTGGAACGCAGCCTCTTCGTCAGGTGTAGTGAGAGAGAAGAGCACGCAGACACACAATTTATGGGCAGAGAGATCAAAAGATCAGTCACCTGGTGTGAATGGAGTGTCAGATAACAAGTCTCTGCAGGTGACCAAGAGCATTAGACGGTGTGAGTAAAGTATAAACAGCTGAATAACGAGCAAAGGGATGACCTATAAACTGATTTAATGAGGAAGGGAGATAATTACAAAAAAATAAAAATAAGGTGGTGCTGGAGACAAGCTAAACGTCTGGAATAGCATGATAAGTGTAAGAGTCGCATGCCGAGGGTCTAACCAAAGTAATAGGTAATCCAAAACTATACAAAGTAATTAAGATAGAGAGATCATAACAATTTATCAAGGTGACGTTGTCAAAACAGGGCAGTAAGGAAGATACAGAACAATGTGGTGGGGTTACATGCAATGCAACGTGAACCCAAGATCACGGTTGAGATTGTCTTCATGAGTACAGAACCCAAAGCAGACAGAGGAATTCATCAGGCAAATGAGACTCTGGGAATTCTTCCACAAATCCAAGATGTCAGCAGCAAGCCCAGTGAGACAAACAATGAACCAGAACAGCCAACAGACAGATCAACAGTGCAGTGACCAAAGAAGAAAGAGTTGAATCGGACCCCTCCAGGAAGCCACTGTCCTAGCTTCGACATATGTACTCAAGCCGTCAGGCGATGCGCTCATGCCAGGTTCATCAGCCGCTCTCACAAGATAGCGCAGGACATCACCCAAGCACAATGCAATGCCAGCCATGCTCTCAAGACCAGTCACAACATTGTCATCAAACCAGCAGACAAAGGAGGAGCCATCGTCATACCAAATAGAACAGGCTACTGCAAAGAAGCACACCAATTACTGAAGAACCAGAACACTACAGACAATTACATTCTGATCCGACCAGAGAACACACCCGTCATCTCAATAAATGGATCAAGACCTTTGATCTACACCTTCAGAGTAATCCTATGCATTCTCATCTTGTGTACTTCTCACATAGGAGACTTCTGCCTTCCAAAGATACACAAAGCCAACACACCTTGATGTTCCATTGTATCAGGCAATGGGACCCTGTATGAGAACCTTTTTGGCTATGTAGAGGGCATCTTGAAACCCATTGTACAAGGAAGCCCCAGCTTTTGTCGTGACACTACAGATTTCTTATAGAAGCTCAGCACTAACGATCCAGTCGAACCAGGAACATTCCTTGTCACAATAAACATTTTGGCACTCTACGCCAGCATCCCCCTTGATGACTGCATCGCTGCAACAGCCTCAATACCAACAACTGCTGATTTCCAGATGCCATCCTCGAACTCATCTGCTTCATCCTTGATCACAACGTCTTCATCTTTGACAACCAGTGGTCCATCCAGATACACGGAAGAGCCATGGGGACCAAATTTGCACCCTAATATTCCAAGGTTTTCATCCACAAGTTTGAGCAGGATTTCTTTGCTATGCAGGACCTCCAACCAATGCAATACACCAGGTACATTGGCGACATTTTCTCACTTTTGGACTCATGGTGAGGAGTCACTGAAACGACTACATTGCAAAATAAACAAGTTTCATCCCACCATCAGACTTACTTTGGACTTCTCTTCAGAATCAGTTTCATTCTTGCGCGCACGTACGCACACACACACACACACACACACACACACACACACACACACCCACTCTACATCATGGGAGGGAATAGTGGAAAGGTGATCCCAGAGCATAACAAGTCCACAAACAGATACA
>NC_057715.1:103125520-103147043 GCF_004010195.1 Chiloscyllium plagiosum | reverse complement strand
CACAGGCACAACACACACACACACCCCCCCATCGTCAAAACGTCTGCATGGTCTCACCAATATACCATGCCTCAGGAAATCCTTGTCTGCAGCATATGAGTATCTTTCATTGTCTAGTACTTCCCCGGAACAGAGAGACTATGCTGTGTTCTTTGTCATCATCAATGACTATGAGCATTTCACAAAGATCATTCCTATGTCTCCACTTCTCTCTTTCAAACAACCGCTAAATCTTAAACAGACCATCGTTTACAGCAAACTACCTAGCTTTCAGGACAACATCGACCACAACACCACACAACCTCTGCAAGACATGTCAGACCATTAACACTTGTGAACACCGTATCACTTGTGACTCGGCCTCTGTGTCTATCTTATATGCTGCAGGCAAGGATTTCCTGAGGCATGGTATATTGGTGAGACCATGCAGATGCTTTGATAATGGATGAATGGACACCATGCAACAATTGCCAGACAGCAATGCTTCCTCCCAGTTGGAGAACACTTCAGCCGTCCAGGACATTCAGTTTCTGATCTTCAGGTAAGCATCCTCCACGGTGGAATCAAAGATACACAATGCAGAATCGACAAGCAAAAACTGATAGTCAAGTTCCATATCCATGAAGATAGCCTCAACCGTGATCTTGGGTTCATGTCGAGCTGCATGTAGCCTCACCATACTGTTCTGTATCTGTAAAATCTTCCTTACTGCCCTGTTTTGACAGTCACCTTGATAAATTATGACCTACCTTAATTAGTTTGTATAGTTTTGGATTGCTTATTAATTTGGTTATTCCAGTCATTTAGTTTGCCTCCAGCACCACCTTAATTTTAATTTTTGTAATTATTTTGCTGCTTCATTAAATCAGTTTATAGATCATCCCTTTGCATAATATTCAGCTGTTGATACTTTACTCACACCGTCTGACACGCTTGGTCACCTGCAGAGACTTATTATTCGACACTCCACTCATACTAGTTGTCTGATCTTTTGATCTCTTTATCCTTGATCTTTCTGCCCCTAAATTCTGTGTCTGTGTGCTCTTCTTTCTCACGGCATCTGATGAAGGAGCTGCGCTTCGAAAGCTTGTGATTTCAAATAAACCTGTTGGACTATAAACTGGTATCATGTGACTTCTGACTCTCTCAGTCTTGATCTTTGACTGCTGTCCCATGTTGAACAAGTCTCATGCAGCCTGTGACCCAGACGAGTTAATATTGTCAGCTTTTGATAAGCAAGAGATTCTTGCTATCTCTCTCTGAACTCTTGCTAAAGGAAGAACAAGTATGTGACGGCTCTAAATAGGACAATGGACTGCAGTTTAACTATTAACGATCAATCTCACTTTAAGCTGTCCCTTCATAAAATGGCAGATATGGCAAATAAATTTGAGTGATGAATAAATTGTTATTTTAAACATTTTTGTCTGTTACATCTTTTCAAGAAAAGTGCAAAATTTTCATTTTATTCCAACCTTCGGATAAAAATAATGTTTTCCTTTTATGACAAAAGGATTCAGAAAACCAGACAAAGTCATCTGGGCCAGAGCCACAGCACCTAGATGAATTTACAAGTCTACTTGTACCAGATGACACTCGAGTAATGGTTGATTTGTTGAAGTTAGCTGTGTCGAATCGTGCTGGTGAAAAAGGCAAAGATGTCTTGTCAGCTGTGCTTTCAGCCATGGGCACTGCCTACCCCCAGGTAAATACAAATACTTTAAAACTATCAAACCAAAGGCACAGTTCAATACCTAGTAAGCATAATGATTCTTTTCCACTATGAGCTTTGAATGTGCCGAATGGGATATTAACTTATGAATTCACATCGCTGTTCTAATGATTGGATTAGTTTGTTTCATCAAAGTAGCTGATTGACTTTCTTAAAATAAAACATGAAGACACAAATGTGTTAAGCTGTTGTATGCCTAACATGCACTAATTTCAAATTGATTTAGGAAATCCTGCCTTTGGAAAGTTAAATTACCAGATACAGAGGAACCTGAATTATCTGGCACTCGATTATCCAAATTTCAGATGATCCAGCAAGTTTGCAAGGTCCCAGTGTTATCTGGTATTCGATTATCCAAACCTTCGATTATCTGACAAAATACTCTCCGCCCATGTTGTTCAGATAATTGAGGTTCCTCTGTATGCCTTTTTCAGGATAGCCTATTATGTAAAGTATTAGAAACAACGATATAAACTTGTTTCTGTTCCAACCTCCTTACATGAAGGATAAAGAGAGAACTCAATCTTTTCTTATTATTAAATCAACTTGGACAATATCTCTTAAATTCTGCTGAAGCTTTTTGCCTTATTTTTGTCCCTTTTTTTTATCATCAAAAACAGCAACTTCTGCTACAGTGCCATGAGTGACAACTGTCTGCCATTATGTTGCCCAGTGGTCATTTTGTATGCAGACCTTTTCCCTCATTGAACATATCCAATAATCTTTACTGATGAAGGATGGAATTGACAATTAGTGATTCTTCATTTCATCCTGATTTTGGCATTTGTTAAGTGTCTTGTCAAATGAAAGCAGTCATTCTAACAAATTTATGTTAGAAAAGATTTATGAGTTGGATATGTGATGTCTAAAACTTAATGTTTGGCTGACACTAATGATACCATTTAATGATTGCTTGCCGACATCAAATGAAAAATTGAGGACAAGTTGAAGGTTGACTAAATTTGTAATATTAAATAAGATCCATGAGCTGATACAAACTGGATGCTATACATTGTTGTGCTTGTATAACAGTTTCTCATACAAACCTCAATGTTGTAATCAAGAGAATTAATCTGTGTCGTTGTCTTTTTTGTCTCATTATTAAAATGCTTTTTATGAAATTTGCTTTTCAATATATTAAATTTTCAAAAATTAAACATTTGAAGAATTGCATATTGTTTCTCAACTATATCAGTGAAAATATGATTGTATATTCGAAAATAAAATGTTTAGCCTTTATAATAATGTATTGGGGTCACTGTTATCTGTAATGTTTAAGGCAAGCATTCATAACATTTATTCCCAGATGGGCATTTCTCACTTAATTCAAATTTATTATTGGTTCATGCCCTATATGTTTTCCTCTTTTGTGTTATACTCTGCAGGTGGCTGACATGTTGTTGGAACTATGTGTGACTGAGTTGGAAGATGTGGCCTCTGATTCTCAAAGTGGGCGCCATTCTCCTCAGCCAGTGATAGTGGAAAGCAGTCATCCATATACTGATGACACATCTACCAGTGGGACAGTGAAAATACCAGGTATCTACCTCATGCAAGTATGTCACCAATGTACCATGCTCAGTCACATATTCCTCGGCACTTTTCCATACTTGGAATTGTTGCAAATGTGAGGATTATGAGATCTTGTATTTTTTGATTAGACCGAGGGAAAAGAAATAGGAAAATTTGAGGAATGGAGGAATCAGCTAACTTGTTTTAAGTTTTTCCTGAAAACAATCCCGAATTGCATGGTTGTTAAAGATTAAAAGGGACCTCAGGTTGTTTCATTGGGAATAAATTATACTAGGTTCACACTTGAAGATAAAGTTGAAATTATCTGTGCTGACAGATGATTAGTCAGACTAAGACTCAGCCCAGCAATCTTTGTCCTAGGGGGATATTAAAACTTTTTGGTTTTATAAAGATTTATACGTTGACTGCTTGTTTAATTTTCAGGTGGAATAGAGTTTGGGTAGAACTTAAAAGATGATGATTAGATTATGTTTATGATACAAGACTGATATGATTCATATTTTCATGGAGATGGACTTTTAGGAAGGAAGGTTACACAGAAAGCCATTAGAGGTTTGGAATATTAGGTTCTTCTAGAACTATCCTGGGATTTCAGAGCCAAGTCAGTTTTTCGTGAGAAAGAGGAGCAGACAGAAGTGCTAAGTTTTTAGCGTTCACTCTGTAGGAGTGAACTCAAACTTGGATTGGGGTTAGAAGCTACAAATCTTGGAAAAGAAAAGAACAGAAATAAATGCTTGGGAGACCTGATGATCACCTTGCACTGGTTCAGGGATGATTAAATGTCTGCTTAAGGGGCAGTGTGAAATATAATCCAGGAGTAGGATTTTGTGTTAGAAATAAAGTGAAAAAGCTCAGTTCTGCAATCCCTGTGCAGAGGGAATTTTGTGTACAGTGTTTAAGGTGACCAAGAAAGCATATGGCATACTTACCTTCATCTGTCAGGGCATAGTGTATAAACATTAGCATGTTGTGTTGCAGCTGTATAGAACTTTAGGAAGATAACATTTGTAATGTTGTGTACAATTCTGGAAGGATGTGGAGGCTTTGAAGAGGGTCTAGGAAAGGTTTACCGGGAGCATATAGCTTTGGAGCATATAGCTATGAAAGATTGGGAAAAAATTGGTTTGTTTTCACTTGAACTTTGGAGTCTGAGGGGCAACTTGATAGAAGTTTACAAAATTGAGAGAGGCAAGGATGAAGGGATAATTGGAGTCTTTCTCCCAGGGTGGAAATGTCAGTTACTGGAGGACATAGGTTTATGTGCAACGTTCATGAGTACAAGGGGGAAAGTTTAAAGGAGATGTGAAAGCAAGTTTTTTTTATTACATAGAGGGTGGTAAGTGCTTGGAATGCACTGCCAGAGGAGGTGGTAGAAACAGATACAATAGCAATGTTTAAGAGGATCTTGCCAGATATATGAATTGGCAGGGAATAGGGGGGTATAGACTGCATGGAGGCAAAAGGCTTTCAGCTTAGAAAGATGTCATGTGTTGGTGCAGTTTCAGTGGGCTGAAGGGCCTATTCCTGTGCTGTATAGTTTTTGGTTCTTCTTTGTAATTTTTTAAGTAGAAGTTGTTTGTTGACACAGTTTATCCAATGGTGATTTTAGTCTGTTTGTTACAGTATTAGCCTAAGTGTAAAGTCTTGTCATCCTTTCAGCTACTCGCTTGAAGCTCAAATTTTTTCTTGGTCTCTAGGTAGATGATAGCAGAATGAATAACTAATCTGCAGAAGGGAAAGCTAAGACATGCGGGCAGATAACTATTTTTCTTCTTGAAGATGCTTTGCATGTTTTTTAGGTGCTGAAGGTCTTCGAGTAGAATTTGACAGGCAGTGCTCCACAGAGCGTCGTCACGACCCATTAACCATAATGGATGGCGCCAACCGGATAGTGTCTGTCCGATCAGGTAATAACTTCTGTGGATTTAAAATGTTTTCACATTCATGTGATCTTTTCTATTGTGATGGCTGCAATGTTAAATTAATGGTATCTATAAAACTGGTTTCCTTTCCCCTTGATGTAGATAAATTCTTCGTATTTTGTTTACTGTTAATGCATTTGAGTTGCTTCCAAAGTTTAGTGTACAAAGATTTATGGTATCAATTGAAGCTTCCAGGTGTCTCATCCTCTGAAATAACCAGAAACGTTTCCTTCTATAATTCACCATCTGTGTCTGGATATTTTTGTGTCTATAATATGCTGTATAAGTGCACATTATTATTCACCCTTGCCTTTGCATGTCCATTTCCTTTCTTGATCCTTTCATTTCCCTATTGTCACGTAGCATTCTTGGCAGATTATAGACCAATTAGTTGTTTTACTGCTGAGCTGCATGCAGTAGGCCCCACCTAGTTTGACTATTGTGGTGTCTTCAGGCTAATAAGATCATTAGAAATAAGAACAGGAGTAAGCTATTCAGCCCCTTAGAACCTGCTTGTCATTCAGTCAGATTATGGCTGATCCAACATTGCTCAAGGCCACTTCTCTGCCCTTTCTCTATAACAGTGGATTCCACTGCTGATCAAGAATCTATCTCAGCCTTGAAAGTACACAAGGAGAGTGGCCCCACAGCTCTCTGTCATTAGGAGTTACAAAGATACTCAACTCTCTGAGAAGAAATTCCTCCTTCTCTCGGTCTTAAATTGGTGCTTCTTTTTTCTGATACTATGCTGTCTGATCCCAGACTCTGCCATGATAGGAAACATGCTCTCAGCATTTACCCCGTCAAACCCCTTAAAAATCCAATGCATTTCAATAAGATCACCTCTTGTTCTTCAAATTCCAATGTAACATTGAAATTATGATGTAGAGAGCTTAAATGAAATCTCTGTGATGCAGGTGTGTTCTAGAGCCATTAATGAAGAAGTAAAACTGCAATCTTGTGGCTCATTTTTCATGTTTTTTTCCACGTTTGTTTGCTCATGTCAACAACTGTAGGTAGTAGGAAGTGCCAATATTTTGATTTTCCCCTCTTAATGAAATCTTGTTTCAAAAGAAATTAACTACTGTCAAAATTTGAGGGATGATTATTCAAAAATTTATATCTACCTTGTACTTTAATAAAGTTATATTCTGCTGTTCTATCATGCATAACTTTATACCTTACATAGAACATTACAGTGCAGTACAGGCCCTTTGGCCCACGATGTTGCACCGACCTGTGGAACCGATCTGAAGCCTATCCTACACTATTTCATTTTCATCCATATGTTTATCCAATGACTATTTAAATGCCCTTAAAGTTGGCGAGTCTACTACTGTTGCAGGCAGGGCGTTCCACACCCTTATTACTCTGAGTAAAAAAACTACCTCTGACATCTGTTTTGTATCTATCACCCCTCAATTTAAAGCTATGTCTCCTCATGCCAACCACCACCATCTGAGGAAAAAGGCTCACTGTCCACCTTATCTAACCTTCTTATTATCCTGTGTCTCAATTAAGTCACCTCTCAACCTTCTTCTCTCTAACCAAAACAACATTTAGTCCCTCAGCTTTTCCTCATAAGACCTTCCCTCCATACCAGGCAACATCTAGGAAATCTCCTCTGAACTCTTTCCAAAGCTCCCACATCCTTATAATGTGGTGACCAGAACTGTACGCAATACTCCAATTGCGGCCGCACCAGAGTTTTGTACAGCTGCAGCATGACCTCGTGGCTCCAAAGCTCTATCCCTCTACCAATAAAAGCTAACACAGCATATGCCTTCTTAATAACCCTATCAACCGAGGTGGCAACTATCAGGGATCTGTGTACATGGACACTGAGATCTCTCAGCTCATCTGCACAACTAAGAGTCTTACCATTAGCCCAGTACTCCTCATTCCTGTTGCTCCTTCCAAAGCTAATCATCTCACACTTTTCTGCATTAAAATCCATTTGCCACCTCTCAGCCCAGCTCTGCAGCTTAGTTATGTCCCTCTGTAACCTGCAGCATCCTTCAGTAGTATCAACAACTCCACCGACCTTAGTGTCATACGCAAATTTGCTAACCCATCCTTCTACGCCTTTACCTAGGTTATTTATAAATATGACAAACAGCAGTGGCCCTAAAACAGATCCTTGCGGTACACCACTATTAACTGAACTCCAGGATGAACGTTTCCCATCAACCATCACCCTTTGTCTTCTTTCAGCTAGCTAATTTCTGATCCAAACTGTTAAATCACCCTCATTCCCATGCTTCTATATTTTGTGCAATAGCCTATTGTGGAGAACCTTGTCAAATGCCATAGTGAAATCCATATACACCACATCAACCGCTTTATCCTCATCCACCTGTTTGGTCACCATCTGAAAGAACCCAATAAGGTTTGAGAGGCACAACGTACCCTTCTCAAAACAGTGTTGACTATCCTGAATCAATTTATTCCTTTCGAGACGATTATAAGTCCTATCTCTTGTAACCTTTTCCAACATTGTGCCCACAACTGAAGTAAGGCTCGCTGGTCTGTAATTACCAGGGTTGTCTGTACTCCTGTGCGTGGAGTCCGAGGAGACAGGGGAAGTGCTAAATGAATATTTTTTGTCAGTATTCACACTGGAAAAAGACAATGTTGTCTAGGAGAATACTGAAATACAGGCTACTAGACTAGATGGGATTGAGGTTCACAAGGAGGTGGTGTTAGCAATTCTGGAAAGCGTGAAAATGGACAAGTCCCCTGGGCCGGATGGGATTTGTCCAGGATTCTCTGGGAAGCCAGGGAAGAGATTGCAGAACCTTTAGCTTTGATCTTTATGTTGTCATTGTCTACAGGAATTGTGCCAGAAGACTGGAGGATAGCAAATGTTGTCCCCTTGTTCAAGAAGGGGAGTAGAGACAACTTTGGTAATTATAGACTAGTGAGCCTTAATTCAGTTGTGGGTAAAGTATTGGAAAAGGTTATAAGAGAAAGTTATGATTTATACCGTTAGGACAATTTGTAAATGGAAAAGAGTAAATCTGAATATAGTGTAAAAGTTCATCAAAATAAAGTGTATCCACAGAAACTGTGATGGGAAATTTAAGAAAAACATGAATAATAATTCCATCGGCTACAAAGCTTTTCTGAATATAAGGCAGCAAATCACGCAATATGCATAGATAGTTGGTGGGTGTCTTATGGTATAAATTGTGACCCATTTGTATTTTAGTTGCACAATTTTACATTGGTTGTTGCAGGTCGAGAGTGGTCTGACTGGTCTAGTGAACTGAGAATTCCTGGTGATGAGCTAAAGTGGAAGTTTACCAGTGATGGTTCTGTGAATGGCTGGGGATGGCGATTTACAGTGTATCCCATAATGCCTGCTGCAGGTAATGTATGCTTGTGTGTTTTTTGTAAGACCGAGTATTTTGATAAGGAAACTGAGCAACACCAGAAGCAAAGCTTTATTGCATTTTTAAAACATTTTGTTGCACATTGCAGAATGCTTTTTACAGAAATTGAAAATCAGTGGTACATTTGAAGGGTTCAAATATTCAGATGCAGAAAGATTATAGCATGGAAGGAGGCCATTGTACATCATGTCTGTCGGTTGAAAGAGCTATTTGATCTGATTCTCAAGTGAAAGCAAAATACTGTGAATGCTAGGGAAACGCAGCAGGTCTGATGGTGTCTTTGGAGTGAGAAACAGAGTTAGCGCTTTGAACCCAGTATGACTCTTTCCATAATTTGAAATGTTATCTCTGTTTCTGTCTCCATGGATGCTGCTAGATGTGCTGGGTTTCTGCAGAATTCTCTGTTTGATCTTGTCTAACATCCCCAATTCTTTCTCTTGTCGTAAATGGCATCTCAAGCAGAATTTGTGTGACTCCAATTCCACAGTAATGCAATTGACTCTGAATTACCCTCTGAAAGGCGTAGTCTGCCACTAAGTTGAAGGGCAATTAGGGATAGGTAACAAACATCAGCCATGACACTGATGCCCACATTCCATGGAAAAATTGAGGAATCACATGGAAACTTTTCAAAATTGTGCAGTCTGTGTTGCTGTCAGAAGCTTAGAACTGAATCCTGTCTTTTATTTATTACTCTATAAAAGGCATGGTGATGCCTATTTTGTCCTCCATGTCAGAGAATTTTTATATTGTTTAGAGTTCTGAAGAACGGTCATGGTTTGTGGTTTTTTCAATGGTTCAGCACTGTCCATTAGTAATGCAACTAAGAAATGCACTACCTTCCGGTCAAAATATAAGAAGAAAGATTGGAGTACTTCTCGAGAACAATCCATTTGCTAGATAACCAAATCACCATCACCACCACCTATTTTGGGATTCTTTGACATTTGTTCTTGATGTGATAGTTGAGATCAAAGACTTCATTGTGAAGAATGATAAGACTCAAACTTGTACATCTCTCCATGTATCCTATTGATCTGTGGCACAACTTTCGTAATATGGATTTGTTTAATAAAGTAACAATAATTTATAATTGTAATATGAAATGTTTCTGAAAAGACCTGTTTGATTTCATTTTGTCAAGTTTGATTTTTGTTTTGCTGTAATCATTCTCTCAATTTTTAAAATATTTGAACCAGGCCCTAAAGATCTTCTGTCAGATCGGTGCATCTTGTCATGTCCTTCAATGGATTTAGTTACCTGCCTGCTAGATTTCCGATTAAGCTTTGCATCAAACAGAAGTATTGTGCCTCGTTTAGCTGCTTCTTTGGCAGCTTGTGCTCAGCTAAGTGCACTCGGTAAGCATCAAAAGATGTAGTGACGAAGAGAATTTTCATTTTTCAGCCATTATTGCGTCTGATGTGCTTATGATTTTTATTTCCTTTATATAAAAGCTGCTAGTCACAGAATGTGGGCCTTGCAGAGACTGCGCAAACTTCTAACCACGGAGTTTGGTCAGACCATAAACATCAATAGGCTTCTTGGGGACAGTGATGGAGAACCACGATCTTTGGTATAGTAACAACCTATTTAAAGATGTGTATTAAGTTTATTTGCTCATTGCTAGATATTTAAAGAAGAAATAGTGGTGTTACTTGCTCACTTTGAACAGTTTTCCTTTCAGAGCTTTACTGGGACTGCTTTAGCTGCATTAGTCAAAGGTCTTCCAGAGGCTTTGCAGCGTCAGTACGAATATGAAGATCCCATAGTAAGAGGGGGAAAACAGCTCCTTCACAGCCCATTCTTCAAGGTAATAATTTTGTTTTGATGTATTTATTTAGAACCGGAGTACTTTGAAGTCCAGATTGAAAAGTAAATGTTTTACGAATTTTATCAGATGTGAGCTCACTTAATGATAAAGGTACAAGTAGAAGGACCTCAAAACAAAAACCAAAAATTTCTGTAGAAACTCAGCAGGTCTGTTTGCAAAAGTTCGGATTAAGAGTCACTGGACTTGAAATGTTAACTTTGCTTTCTGTCCACAGATGCAGCTAGACCTACTGAGTTTCTCCATAAATATCTGGTTTTGTTCTTTAGCATCTGTAGTTCTTTGTTTTATTTTGTAGAATTTGACTGTTGACTTGTGTGAAATCAGCTGATCTCTGTGTACTAGGAGTTGCAACAATTGACCTTAGCTCTCCTGATTGCTGTCCATTATCATCAGCTTGGACTTCTGGAATGATGCACCATTGTTTAATTAAGTAATATTTTAAATAAAGCAGATGCCAGATTGCTATTCCAAAGTGTTGCATGCTTTTTAAAAAGCAACCTGAAAATTGGGTGACTAAGTTTTAATTCGAAGTGGACTTTGTTGTGTTTTGGGCAATTAGGGATTGACAAAGCCAGCAACACACTCATCCTGTGAATGAAATTTTTTAAATCTCAAAGTCCTATTTATAAGTTTTGTGCTTCCTACATGCTCCAGGGTCTGTCCAGCTTCCTATTTAGTGGATCCATGTAGACTGAGAGGAGCTGCAGTTGGACACGCTTCCTGCACACACAGTTGTAAGGGATGCTTGACTGTGCTCCCTAATCGCCCATATTTCACAGGAGGAGCACACCACTCCACTAACTACTATTACTACCCACTAATAACTAGTGGATTAAATTACCTTGCCTTACCATAATGCTGCTGGCCCAAAAGTAATCAATTTGTATTTACATACAATTTATGCAAAATTAGATTTTATATTTACATTGAATAGTAATCTTAAGAATCTTAGCTGCTAATAAACATTTTTTAATCAACAGTTGAAATATAACATTGTGTCTCTTGATATTAGAGCTCCCTAGGAAAACCACCATTAAGACCAAATTAGAAGGAATAAAGAAAGGGAGAACCTGCATTTGTAAAGCACTTTTCGACTTTTGGTTTTATGAAAGTACTTTTTAGCCCATTTAATACTGTTGAACTGTAGTCACTATTTACTGGAGGAAATGTAGCAGGCAATATGTCACAAAACAAGCTTTCATAGACACTAATATCATAATAGTGTTGTTTCTATCAAGACATGTTTGATGCACAAACTGTGAAACTTCACTTTTATTGTGATAGTGTTCCTTCTTCATCGATCCTTTGTTGGATTTAATTCTACAGTGTGGATGTAGGTGTCTGAAAGTTTACTCCAGTGTCCGTTCTTCACAGCTTGTCTGAACCCAGTCTAGTCCTCATGAGGTACATCGACAATCTTTATATAAAGATAGAATGTAATGAAATCTTAAGTGGTACTTTTTTTTTTTGCAGGTTTTAGTTGCTCTGGCATGTGATTTAGAGCTTGACACTCTACCTTGCTGTGCTGAGACACACAAGTGGGCTTGGTTTAGAAGATACTGCATGGCCTTGAGAGTTGCTGTGGCTCTTGATAAGAGAACATCATTGCCAAGGCAGTTTCCTGAGGAGGTAATAAAGATTAAGATTAGCCAGCTCCACGATTTGGAAAATGTATCATGTTGACTGCCTGTAGATTATTCACTCTAGCAAATTAACTTGATGCCTCACATGCTCTGTCCTAGACTTCCAAACCTGAACTGGGTGGAAAACCTGACTCTTAATCCTTGGTCACCCACTTCTGTCTTGGTATATCTACCTTAACCATTTTCTTAACATTATTCATTGTAATAAGCAGTTGTCATTCCTTTATTCAAGAATCACTACAGATCAGGAAGGCTATTTGACATATCCAAATTCTTCGATCTAAAAAGGCACTCGTGGAAATTTACATAAAAGTTGTCTTAACGTGTTTTATATGCCAATGGTGTAATCAGTAGCTGATTATTTCATTCTTTATGGGTTAAAATGGAGATGTGTTTAATGAATCCCACTGTAGTGGAAAACTGGATGCCTGATCCATCTCACTATAGGAGAGCTATGCATCACTCCCCCATAGAGCCATTTGACTCTGAGCCCTCTGGTCTTCGGTACTTCAGAGATGGAATCCAGTGATGTGACTTTCCTGTTTCTGTTATAGTGGGGCTGTACAGCATTGAGAAGGGGGTCACTGCTGAATGTCAACCGCATTGCCCTTGCCTCCCTTCTCCTAACCCTCTCCCTCTCCATAACCTGTCAGGCACTTAATTCCAATTTCACTTCCCTTCTGAAGCCATTTGCGTTTCTTGCTGATACTTCAGCCAGTATGAGCCCACATCTGTGCCATTAAATCCCACTCATGGAGAATTGTATCAAAGAATGAACCTTGTCTTTTTCAGTTATATAGAAATCTTTTTGAATAAGTTTGTTAATTCTGTTAATGAATCATAATTATCAAAGGGCAGACAGTGTTGTTGTGGTAAATTTGCTGTACTAGTAATCCAGAATTCCAGGCTAATGTTCCAGGAACATGGATTTGGTCCCAGGATGGAAATTTGAATTCTGGAATAAAAAGCTAGCCCAATGACTTGTAACTAGTGTAGATTGTTCTAAAAACCCTTCTGTTCACAAATGCCATCCTTATCTGATCTGGCCTACATGTAATTCCAGACCCATAGCAATGTGATTGCTTCCTAACTGTCCTCTGGATAGTTAGGGATAAGCCGTAAGTGCTGGCCTAACCAGTTATGCTCCCATTCATGGATACATCTTTTAAAATTATTGCAATGTTTCTACATCATTATATTCCTATTCTTCAGTGGATTTGTCAATACTAGTCATTGACGAAAGGTCAGGAATCTTCATCCTGATCTTGTTATTCCACTTACCAAAATTCAAAAATGTTTACCAAACTTAGTTTTTAAATTCTCATCATTTGGCTAATCAACCCTTTGCTGATAGCTATGTAATATATATAAAAAAAAATGGGGTCATCCACTTTGGTAGGAAGAACAGATGTGCAGAGTATTTTGTAAATAGCAAAAGGTCTGAAAGAATAGATGAACAGAGGAACTTGGGTGTCCTTGTCAATAAATTCACTGAAGGCTATCGTAGCTGCAGCAAGCTATTCCAGAGGCTAATGGAATATACACTTTTATCACAACAGGCTTTGAGTAAAGGAGTAGTACTTCAGGATGTAGGTTTGCTCACTGAGCTGGAAGGTTCATGTTCAGACATTTCATCATCATACTAGGTAACATCATCAGTGAGCCTTTGGATGAAGCACAGGTGGCATGGCCTGCTTTCTATTTATGGGATTAGGTTTCCTTGGGCTGGTGACGTCACTTCCTGTTCTTTTCCTCAGGGTTTGGAAATGCCATTTCCTATGATGTCATTTCCTGTTTTTTTCCCTCGGGGTGGTAAATGGGATCCAAGTCAATGTGTTTGTTGATAGAGTTCCAGTTGGAATGCCATGGTTCTAGGAATTCTCGTGTGTCTCTCTGTTTGACTTGTCCTAGAGTGGATGTGTTGTCCCAGTTGAAGTGGTGTCCTTCGTCATGTGCTTGTAAGGATACTAGTGAGAGTGGGTCGTGTCTTTTTGTGGCTAGTTGATGTTCATGTATCCTGGTGGCTAGTTTTCTGCCAGTTTGTCCAATGTAGTGTTTGTTACAGTTCTTGCAAGGTATTTTGTAAATGGCAATAGACACAAATGACATTGGGACAAGCCAAACAGAGACATGCACGAGAATTCCAGGACGCATGGCATTCCAACCAGAATTCTATCAACAAACACATTGACTTGGATTCCATTTACCACCCCCTGAGGAAAAAAAAGGAAATGACATCAACACAGGAAATGACATTTCCAAATCCTGAGAAAAAGAACAGGAAATGACATCACCAACCCAGGGAAACCTAACCATATAAATAGAAAGCAGGCCATGCCACCAGTGCTTCATCCGGGGGCTCACCTAATGATATTACCTAGTATGGTGAAGAAACATCTGAAAAATAACCTTCCAGCTCAGTGAGCAAACCTACATCCAGAACCTCAACCTGAGCTACAAATCTTCTCAAAACTCGCTAATAATACTTCAGTGGAGCTTCGTTTGCACCGGACTTTGGTTAGGATGCACCTAGAATACTGTGTACAGTTTGTTCTCCTTATCTCAATTTATTATTACTGTGGAGTGAGTATAACAAAGGTTTGTTCCCAGGACTATGCAGAGTTTGGGCAAACTGAGCCTGTCTACTCCAGAGTTTCAAAGCGTGAAACGTGATCTCATTGAAACTTCAAAAAAATGCTTAATGAGCTAGACAGGGTAAATGCAGATAAGAGTTTCCAGGTTGAGGAGCCTACAGCTAGAAGAAACAATTTAAGTACAAAGGAAATTACAATTGAGATGAAGCTTTCTTTTTACTCTGAATATAATAAATCTTCGTAATTCTCTACCCCAGAGGGTAATGCAAGCTCAGTCTTTGAGTATACTTAAAGCCGAGGGTAATGAGTTTGAGTACTGATGGCATACAGGATTCTGGGGATGGGCTAGGTAAAAGGCATTGAGGTATTCCATCAATTCTGATCGAGTTAAACAGCAGAACAGGCTCAATGGACTGAATGCTTATGTTTCTGGGAATAAGTGTTTTTGTTATACATCAACTGAAGCACAAAATTGGAAGGGTTTCAAACATAATTTCAGTCTCTCATAGCTTGTTTTGCATCTGGTACAGGTGGCAAAAAAAATCCGTGAATTAATGACTGAGAATGAAAATATGGATGTACTTCACGAGAACCATGACATTTTTAAAAGAGAGCAAGATGAACAACTTGTTCAGTGGGTTAACAGGTATGAAGCCAATACTGTCATTTTTTAATTGCCTGTAGAGCGTACAGTATTCAGTTACAATATGTTGTTGTGACTTTATTTTGCCTCTGAATAAATGCCATAAACAAAATTCCTTTAAAATTTTTGTATGATGCTTCCCTACTCCATTCAATGAAATCTAACAATGGCAGCATAGTTTACTAGGGGAAGGTGAGGACTGCAGATGCTGGAGATCAGAGACCAAGAGTGTGGTGCTGGAAAAGCACAACCGTTCAGGCAGCATCCGAGGAGCAGGAGAATCGACGTTTCGAGCATAAGCCCTTCATCAGACATGAGTATTCCTGATGAAGGACTTATGCTCGAAATGTCGATTCCCCTGCTCCTCGGATGCTGCGTGACTGGCTGTGCTTTTTCAGCACCTCACTCTTAACTCAGCATAGCTTACTGTCTTGTTCCCCTCTGTCTACTGCCTTTTTTTATACCAGATGGAAGACCAGGTAATAACCATAAGGTTCAGCCCAACGAGTCTGCTCCACCATTCAATCATGGCTGATCGTGTTTCTCAACCCCATTCTCCTTCCCTCTCCCTGCAACCTTGAATAAATCTTCTTACTAATCAAGAAGCTGCCTACCTCTGTCTTTAAAGATGATAACTTGGCCTCCACAGCCTTCTGAGACATTGAGGTCCACAGCTCGGCGAACAGAACCACAGCAACGAGCACCCGAGCTACAAATCTTCTCTCAAACTTTGAACAGATTCACTATCCTCTGACTGAAGAAACTCCTCCTCATCTCTGTTCTCAAGAGTCATCTGTTCACTGTGAGCTGTGCCTACTTTCTCCCACTAGTGGGAACATCATCTTGACGTCCACTCTTTTCCAGGCCTCTCAGTATTCTGTAAATTTCAATGAGATTACACCCATCACTCTCATCCTCCTAAACTCCATCGAGTACAGACCCAGAGTCTCAACTACTCATCACATGGTAAGCCCTTCATTCCTGCAGTTGTTGTGGCGAACCTCCTCTGGACTGCCAAAATGCCAGCACATCATTAGATGCAGGGCCCAAAACCACTCACGATATTCTAAATGTGGTATGTCCAGAGCCTTGTATAACTTCATCAGTATGTTCCTGCTCTTGTATTCTTTGACTGCCAACTGAACCTGCATGTTCACCTTAAGAGAATCCTGAACCAGGATATCTGAGTCCCTTTGTGTTTAAGATTTCTGAAGCCTTTCCCCACTGAGAAAATAGTCTACACCTCTCTTCTATGTACTAAAGAACATAACTCCACACTTTCCCACATTGTATTCCATCTGCCACTTCTTTATCCACTCTCCTAGCCCATCAAAGTCCTCTGCAGCCTCCATGCCATCTTAACACTACCTGTCTCTCCACCCATCTTTGTGTCATGTGCAAACTAAGCAACGATGCCCTCACTTCCTTTCAGATTGTTTATGTATGATGTGAATAATGTGGTCCCGAATTGACCCCTGTAGAACTTACTCATCACTAGCTACCATCCTGAGGAAAGACCCCTTTATTCCCACACTGTACCTTCTGTCAGTCAGTCAATCCTCTCTCCATGCCATATCTTGCCCCGAGCACCATAGACTCTTATCTTATTTCACAACTTTGTGTGGCACTTTCCAAATTTTAGACAAGATATTAATTCCTGTTAATATAGAGGTGCTTATTCAGTCACTTAAAGGAATGTCGACAGAGGGGAAAAACATGAAACAATGTTAAGGCTATTACATTGCACTACATAGAGCAGGAATCCATTAAAAATCAGAAAAATATCCTCTTAAAATTAGTTGAAAGTATTTGAAACACAGAAATGAAGTAATGGTCTTTCAGTATAGTAATATGAAAGATTTAAAATTGATGAGGTGATGCAGAAGAACTTGTCTCTAAGGGGACTTGATGAGGTGACAGAACTAGATGGGATAGATCCTAAGGGAAGTGAGTATGTTAACTACAGAGACGTGAGCTGTAATTTTCCCGTCTTCCTTAGACTCAGGTTAGTGCCACTAAAACTGAAGAATTGCAAATTTTGTAGCCTTTTTCAAAAATGTGTGTAAATGTATGCCCAGTAACTAGTTAAACCTTGGTCGGAAAGCTTCTAGAAACAATTCTAGACAAATTGGATAGCCAGTTGAACAAATGCAGGCTAATTAACGAAAGCAAACAATCAATATGTGAAAGAAAATAGTGTTTAGCTTGATGGAATCTTTTGATGAGGGCAGTGCTATTGATGTGATGCACATGGACGTCCAGAAGGTATTTTTCTCTCTGAGCCACACAATATCCTGCCTCAAATGTATATTATTCCTTCATTTTCGGTGAGTGAGAGTCCTAGAACTTCCTCCCTAACAGCACTGGTGGTATTCCCACATCTCAAGTACTGCAATGGTTTAAGAAAGCAGTTCACCACCCTGTTCAGGACATTAAGGGTTCGGAACACAAACAGATCAGCCATAATGCTTTTAAATGGCAGAAAAAGATTAAAGGGCTGATGGCCGTTGTATGATCCCAATTTGTATGTTTATAAGTATGCAATTTAATATTAAGAAGTGAGTCATTTTGATGAAGAGAACATGGAGAAATGATACAAAACAAAGCTACAATTTTGAAGGGAGTGCAATATCAGAGGGACCTGGTTGTAAATGTGCATTAGTCATTGAAGCTAACAGAATAGGTAGGGCATATGGTTAGTAAAGTATCCAGCTGTATTAGTGAGGATGTAGACAATAAAAGGCAGCAAGCCTTGTTAGACTTGTGGCAAATTCTGGTTTGCTGCCAACTAGAATATTACGCCCCATCCTTTATTCTATGCTTTAGGAAGGATTTGAAGTCAGGAGAGAAACTGCAGAAGAAATTCATAAGAACTGTCCCAATTTTGAGAAACTTGACTTATGTAGATGGATTAGAGAAGCAAAACAGGAAGAGATTTGATCATTATTCCAAGTCATGAGGACTGGATAGGGCAAAACTGTTCCCAAGATCAGAATGATCATAAGTAAGAAAGCACGGGTTTCAGGTAATTGGCAAAGGAAGCAATGGAGAACTGAGAGATACGTTTCATACAGCGATGGGTTGGGACCTGAAATATGGTGCTCAAGAGTATAGAAAAAATTGATTTTAGTAATTGCATTCAAGAGGCAATTGATAATTATCTGAGAAAAAAAACATGCAGGGCTACAGGAAGACGACTGAGAGTGGTAGTGGGTAAATTGCAGCCATGAAGACCGAGCACAGAAATGAAGGTCTGAGTGATCTTCTGTGCTGTAAAAGCTCTGGGAATAACCATTAGCAGCTGTGGTCACACTCCCTTTGTTATGCAGAAGGGAAATAGTTGATCTTTTAATGATATCAATGATATCACCAAATCATTGTGTACAGGTGAACACAAAAAGTTTAGTACTGGCATGTCTGGACACCAAAAATTCAAATCATATTGACTGATTTTGCTGAAATATTTATGAACTGAGTGATAGTTGAGAATGAGCTTTGGTTCAATTTTTTTTGACTGGGAGCAGAGAAAAGGAGAACAATTAGTTGAAAGCGTGTATGTATTTCAAATGTATTTTTTTTAACAGGCGGTCTGATGATTGGACCCTTTCTGCTGGTGGAAGTGGGACAATTTATGGCTGGGGACACAACCACAGAGGACAGCTAGGTGGTATAGAAGGTGCAAAAGTTAAAGTTCCAACACCATGCGAGGCATTAGCAACCTTAAGACCTGTGCAGCTGATTGGTGGAGAACAGACATTGTTTGCAGTAACAGCAGATGGAAAGGTGAATGTTCACATATCCTTTGTTAAAACACTGAGTTAATGCTTCGCTATTTTGAAGAGTTATGCATACTGTAAGTCATTTATTGAAATACAGTAGCGCAGAGCATCAAAATGGTACAGCGAGACTCAAAAACTGTTACTTGGACTTTTATTAATAGCAAAGTGGCATTGTTTGAGCTAATTTGCGGGATCTTTACTAATTGATCAGCGAAGACTGTGTGGCTGTAAGGCAATTCAGGTGCATTGCATTAATAATTTTTGATTCTTCCTCTATTATATTAGTTGTACGCTACTGGATATGGAGCTGGAGGAAGACTGGGCATCGGAGGAACAGAGTCTGTATCAACTCCGACTTTGCTGGAATCCATTCAACATGTTTTTGTAAAGAAGGTGGCAGTAAATTCAGGAGGCAAGCACTGCCTTGCCTTGTCATCTGAAGGGGAAGTCTATTCTTGGGGAGAGGCAGAAGACGGCAAGCTGGGACATGGCAATAGGAGGTGAGAGAGAACGTTCTGGACATTTAGGTTTAGTTGAGCTCCTCCTTCAGTCTTCAGTGATATCGGTGAGGGTGTGGAGAAGATTTGCAAAGATGATGCAAGTAGTGCATGGATACACATACCAGGAAATTCATGCTGTTTTTTGCTTTCTCTTGAAAACAAGTCTGAGGCATGTCCTAATGGGTCTCTAAAATTGCAAAAAGATTTCATAGTGTGAATGCAGAGGGAATGTTTATCCTTGTTAGGGAAAAACGTAACTAGAGATATTCCTATAAAGTATTCACTCAGAAATCCAATGCACAATTCATAAAAAAATGCTTCTTTACCTAAATGGTGACAAGAATGTGGAAGGGGGCAGTTGAAAAGAATAGTAAAAGTGCATTTAAAGGGAAACTAGACAGCACATGAGAATTAAGGGATTAGATGGTTACGATGGTGGGCTTATTTGAAAAAGTTACCAGCAGTGACACCTAGAGCCAAATAGCCTGATTTTGTGATGTCTATCCTGTGACACATGAGTGAATTAAAAAGCATTCGGTTAAGACCTGCAACATGGTCTGCCCTGGTAAATCAACATAGTTCCATGCAGTGTCACCAGAAACGCTACTGCATTAAAGACTTCCTTGATCTCTATTTTAAACAAACAACAGAATTTTAATTCCAAATGTACTGTTTTAAGAAGGCAACAGTGAGAATGAAGGATGGCAGTGCAATTGGTATTTGTGTGGATTTTAAACAAAAACTGTTTGATAAAATACCAAATGTTATGTTTATAAGCAAAATGGAAACCCATGGGATGAAATGAGAAAGAGATATTCGACATAGTTGTTTTCTACCCTTGTCTAATTTTGTATCCACACTGCCAAATGTCTGCCCATCCCAACAGCCTATCTCTTCCCTTGAGGTCGATGACCATCTCTGTCACTGTTTATTACCCTTCCAACCTCCATGTTCTCTGCATATTTTGAAATTGTGCACTGGTAATCCCAGGTTCCAAACTTTGCATGTATGTGCAGCTATTTTTGGGATGGAAGAAAATTCACTGGAGTTTCACCGATTCAGTGTTGGAAAATACTGCTTTTGATATACATTGATGACTAGATTTGAGGTAGATACAGTACGTGATTTCAAAATTTGCTGATATGAAGTTTTATAGTGAGAAGGACATGGGCTTCGAGACTGTCAGCAGGCAGTTGAAATGGATATTTACATGATAGGTGAAATTTGACACAAAAATGAAGTGATAACGTTCACTAGCATCTGAAAGAAGGCCTGAACAGTTCCCATCCAGTATCAACCTCACCTGCTGAAGTGTGTTCTCATGACACAATGTCTCCTTTAATTTGTCCCATTTCCTTCAAGTGAAAGTTGTTGCTCCATGTGGGGCTTAATTATGTCTGTTCCTTTGTGGGGTTTTGGGTAATGAGTGGTGTTGTGGGTCATATCTCTTGGGTATATGATGACTTGTATTAGTGCTCAAAGTTTGAGAGAATATTTGTAGCTCGGGTGCTCGTTGTTGTGGTTCTTTTCGCCGAGCTGGGAATTTGTGTTGCAGATGTTTCATCCCCTGTCTAGGTGACATCCTCAGTGCTTGGGAGCCTCCTTTGAAGCGCTCCTGTGATGTTTCCTCCGGCATTTATAGTGGTTTGAATCTGCCACTTCTAGTTGTTCGTTCCAGCTGTCCATTGCAGTGGCTGGTATATTGGGTCCAGGTTGATGTGCTTATTGATTGAATCTGTGGATGAGTGCCATGCCTCTAGGAATTCCCTGGCTGTTCTCTGTTTGGCTTGTCCTATAATAGTAGTGTTGTCCCAGTCGAATTCATGTTGCTTGTCATCTGTGTGTGTGGCTACTAAGGATAGCTGGTCGTGATGTTTCGTGGCTAGTTGGTGTTGATGGATGCGGATCGTTAGCTGTCTTCCTGTTTGTCCTATATAGTGTTTTGTGCAGT
>NC_057715.1:103095971-103125344 GCF_004010195.1 Chiloscyllium plagiosum | reverse complement strand
ACCAGCTATCCTTAGTAGCCACACACGCAGATGACAAGCAACATGAATTTGACTGGGACAACACTACTATTATAGGACAAGCCAAACAGAGAACAGCCAGGGAATTCCTAGAGGCTTGGCACTCATCCACAGATTCAATCAATAAGCACATCGACCTGGACCCAATATACCGACAGCTGGAATGGACAACCGGAAGCGGCAGATTCAAACCGCTATAAATGCCGGAGGAAACATCACAGGAGCGCGTCACAGGAGGCTCCCAAGCATTGTATTAGTGCTGCTGGAAATATTAACATTGATTCCAGTCTCCACTTCTCTCTCCTTTGCTTGGATCTATTTCTGTTTCTTCTCCTTCCTTGATTTCTCTGTCTGCATTCTCCATTTTTGTAGATCAGCGAGCCTTAACACTGTCTAGTGTCTAGCTCCCCCTACTGTGCATCCATCTCTCCTCTCTACAACCATGAATGTATCCTTTGTTTTTTACACTGGCATCTATGATCTTTAATTTCCCGTGACCTCTCACTGTTCCCTAACCAACTCTTTTGCACCTCCTCATCACTACCTTTTTCAACAGCATAAAAGCCATGAATTATTTCACCTCTTCAATTTCACTGAAGGATGTGAAACACTAACCTTTGCTCTCTGTAAATGCTGCCAAACCTTCTGAATGTCGCCAACATTTTTATTTTAGATGTTTAGTGTCTGCTGTATTTTGCTTTTGTTTGACATGATCCCCTACTACTATCCTCAGCTAGCTAATGCCATGCAAATTCCAGTTATCTGGGTTTGTTTGTATTATTATCTTTAATGCTTTAACCCTTTTGGGGAGCTATTGAATGGATTAGCGGGTTGATTATCAACATGCTTGACCTGTACCATTAGCAGCACCTCCTCCATGGGCAACAAGTCCAGCAGTGAGATTTGAATTCAGAACTTTAGACTCTGAGGTCATGGTGCTACTTACTGAACCATAAGACCTCTGGTTAGCCAGATGAGATTGACTAAGCTGATCAGTCAATCAGAATTGTAACTCTCCTCAGCTGACCACGCAACATCTCATACATTTGAATACACTGGGGAAAAAAAATGTTGATACTTCACAACAAAATGTAACACTTTGTTTCTATGATATGCTTCATCACATTACTCCAGCTTGCAGACTGACTGGTTGTGACTCAAGTTTTCGAGTTTGTGTCTTTGTATTTGGAAGAGGTGCTCCAAAGTGAACATTTTAATCTTTGATTTTAAACAACTTTGAGAAGCCAGGCATAAAAGATGTGCATTACATTTGACTTTTGGCTCTTGTAGCCCCTGTGACCGGCCTCGTGTTGTCGAATCGCTGCGTGGTATCGAAGTGATTGATGTTGCTGCAGGAGGAGCACATAGTGCCTGCATCACTGCAGCAGGAGAGCTTTACACTTGGGGAAAAGGCAGATATGGAAGACTAGGACATGGGGACAGTGAAGATCAACTGAAACCAAAATTGGTGAGTACTACTGATGGAGTGTTAATTTGAAAAAGCCTAAAGTGATGGTGATGGAAATTATTATTCCTGATTTGCTGTGAGCATTAATAGTATCATGTAATAGTTATGGCATCAAAAGGGACCAAGCAACCCATCGTCTTGTGCTGGCTGAATAAAGTAGCTACCCTTTCTAATACCACTTTCCAGCACTTGATTTATAGCCTAGTAGATTGCAGCACTTCAGACACAGATCTAGTTCCTTTTGAATGACCTGAGGGTTTCTGCTTCAACCACCAGACTTAGCAGTAAATTCCAGAGACCCACTAGCGTCTTGTTGAAATATTTATTGCTTATGTTCCCTCTATTCTAATAGCTTGGCCTAAAAATTAAAAAAACTATTTATCTCTGTATGTTTAATCTATTCTACATATGCAGTTTTATGGAGCTGAACTTTGATCATTAATTTACCATGTACTTGAATGTCTAGGCTGATTGTGTCACATGTCTGAGATTTTGTTTTTCTCTTTTGTTTTTAATTACTTTTCTACTGCTTATGTAAATTTACTCTTCTTACATTTCAATTTCCATGTGTTAGAATCCCAACTATATTTTATGAAAAGATAATGAAACAGCCTTTACTTCATTTGCAGAGCAGATGAAAAGAGAAATATATTCCATAAAAGTTGGAGTCTCTGAAATAACCTGATTTTTCACTTTAATGTTCAGAGCTTCAACTTCTGATGGCTACAAGCCTAGCAAGAATGGAGGAAGGCAGCCTGTAAATCTTATGTGGCTGACCGAAAATTTATATTAGGAGAAAGTGAGGACTGCAGATGCTGGAGATCAGAGTCGAGAATGTGGTGCTGGAAAAGCACAGCCGGTCAGGCAGCATCCGGGGAGCAGAAGAATTGACATTTTGGGCAAGAGCCCTTCATCAAGAATGAGGCTTGTGAGCTGAGGGAATAGAGAGATAAATGGGAGAGGTTGGGGCTGGGGGCAAGGTATCTGAGAATGTGATAGATGGAACTGTGGGTAATGGTGATAGGTCGGAGAGGAGGGTGGAGTGGATAGCTGACATTGTTCATCGCAAGTGAAAACACTTCTTTCCATATGGAGCTGATTGATATTTTGGACATCAGGCACAACAGGCAGACATATTTTGCATGTGTTGTTGATTGGGAGACTCCAGGAAGCAGAACCAGCCTTTATGTTTGTTCTGAGTGCAGGTAGACCCTCGAGACCACCTATCAATTGGATTTTTGAATATTTCGGATAGGGGATTAAATGACATTTTCATAGTAAAATTTTTTAAAATTACCGAACAGCAGACTCACCTGTGATTACTATGAGCACTGAGACAGAATTGATGCCTGCCAATGCAATATCTGAGTAATGTGGGTTGAGTAGGTGTGGAATTGCATTAACTATTTGCATGCCAAACAACCTTGTTAATGAGAAAAAATCTTCGGATAAAGGATTGTCTACCTGTACTATAATCGTAATTATTATTCAATTGAATTGAGTTATATTGCATTCTGGTCTCCAGTGAGGATGTTTCTGTGCGCTGTTGTTATCTTTCTGAATGCAAATTTGTGTTCATTTCTCAGGTGGAAGCACTGCAGGGTTACAGGGTCATAGATGTTGCATGTGGAAGTGGTGATGCACAAACTCTTTGTTTGACTGATGATGATATTGTCTGGTCCTGGGGAGATGGAGATTATGGAAAACTCGGAAGAGGAGGCAGCGATGGCTGTAAGGTCCCAATGAAGGTACTGAGAGTTTGATGCAGATAAATTCACACAAAGCTGATGTTACAGGGGAGAAATCCATTTAATGCAGACCTAACCTTGATACACCAGATGTAAAAATGGCAGGGTGTCATTGAAGGTGGGGGCAGTTCCAATTTCCCCCTTACTCTGGGGGTTTTGATGGATGTGGTTTGCTGGTAAGTTGTAAAGGGGACCTGAAGTAATCACACTTGCTCATTTTTGCCCAGACGCAGTGTTGTAAAGGTATTTATTTTTTCCCAAAGCTGTCTTCTATTTTCAATGCCAAGTTTCCTAATGCCAGGTCAGACTTTGAACCTCATTAATCTCACCCGTGGTCCTGCTCATGTGACATTTAAAAATTTTAACATCTGACCCAATTCCAGCCCACTTGATTTTGTGATATTAAAATTCACCTTCAGGGGTTTCTGTTCTTAATGGAGGCATTTAAGCTTTCCTGACATGAATGCTGCCTCGCAGTATTAGTAAAATTTGTTTTTAAATGTTTGTGTAATGTCAGGAAGAGTAGAAAGGCTGTTGCTACCCCCATCTACTCTAGAGGATCATGGTGGTACCATCGCCATCCTCCTCATGTTCTCCAACTCATGAATTGACCTATCTAATTTGCTTGGTAAGCAAATGGTTAAATCATTATTAGCAGTAGGCAGGGATGTCGATTTGAGGTTACAATTAAATCTTGTTAAATAATGGAGCAGGCTCGAGAGGCTGAATGGCCTACTGTCCTCCTTCCTATTGGTGTGTTCCCCTAAGATTGTGTAGTGCATTGTTGCTGAGATTGCAAAGTGTTAGACTCTACACTATGTGGTAAAACTTCAATGGTAGCAATCTCAGCAAGACCAACTGCAGGATATCTCCTTGATGTGTGTCATGGCTCACTCTCTGCATCATGGTACCATAATTTTATTTTTCAATATTTATGTCACCACACTGTCCCCATCATAATTATTAAGAGCTGTATACCTACTGGACAAATGTACGTGCAGTTTCCCTTCCTTTTCCCCCATTCCTGTTTATAGTGACCAATTTGTCTTAAACTGCAGAGTGATCACCGCTTGAGCAGTCTTACAGACAAATTCACTCTGCATTAATGTTGCCAAATGTAGCTAGTTAACTCACATTCTGTGTTCCATGGCTGAAGAAATGGCAGCTTTTGACACACCCTTCTAGGAACTTTGCAAATCCTACATCGTGAATGCTGCTTCTTTCACTCACCTATGTCTTGATCTGGCCATTGTTGCACTTCTAATACCTCAATTTAATAATGAATTAAAATTTATTTTACCTCATCTGCCTTGTCTTTCAGATTTTACTTTCTCTGTAAAGGCATCTGTTTGGATCACTTAACGTATTTCAAAAACACCCATGCTAATCTAGAATTTCACGCAGTTGGACGTTTGATTATTTCATCCAATAAAAAAAAAATTGGAGGAAATAAAAGCACAACTTATCTGATTGTGGAGAGCCCTAGAGACCCTGTCACAGCTTGGAAGTCTCATTCTCAGCAGGCTAAAGATTAATTTTCTATTGCATTCTTCATTAGCTTTTGAATATCGTTGCTATTTGCTTTCAACTCTGCAGCTGTTTTTAATACGAATACATTTTATTTCTTTTAAATTCAGCCTTTTCATTATATTTTTAATTGATTAAGTCCAATTAGGTGGAGCATTAACAACAGTGACAACTTTTAGGATTGCATGTACTGACATTGTTCAATATTTTCTGCAAATAGATTGATTCCCTAACTGGACTTGGTGTGGTTAAAGTGGAGTGTGGATCACAATTTTCAGTGGCTCTAACTAAATCTGGATCTGTTTATACTTGGTAAGTATATATCTTTAGTGTTTCTCACGTTCAGTTTTCATTGTTTTCTAAAGACCAGTGGGTGGCACGGTGGCACAGTGGTTAGCACTGCTGCCTCACAGCGCCAGAGACCCGGGCGCCAGACAGCGCCAGCCTCAGGCGACTGACTGTGTGGAGCTTGCACGTTCTCCCTGTGTCTGCGTAGGTTTCTTCCGGTTGCTCTGGTTTCCTCCCACTGTCCAAAAATGTGCAGGTAAGGTGAATTGACCTTGCTAAATTGCCTGTAGTGTCAGGTGAAAGGGTAATTGTAGGGGAATGGGTCTGGGTGGGTTGCACTTCAGCGGGTCGGTGTGGACTTGTTGGGCCGAAGGGCCTGTTTCCACACTGTTAGTAATCTTAAAACAAAAAAGAATAACTTGTGTGCATGCGAGGACTCAGATTTTGTTTTATCTTCTGGATAATTTTAACAATCTTAAGCTTCTTTGTATTGAGCCTGTAAAAAACAAAGAGCAATGAAAGTCAATAGCAGGTGATCAGCATCCTTACTCATAGTAGAAGCATCTTACATTTGCCTAGCTCACTTTAATGTCGCAAAAAATGTCGAGGTGCCTAATGGCTGCAAATTAAAACATAGACATCAAGCTGAAGGAAGGATTAAGAAAATTCACCTCTGTGGTCAAAAAGATGGATTTTAAGGAAACTCTTAATTGAACAGCGAGGAGCTGGGAGGCAGGGCTGGAGTGTGAAGCCTGACAGGATTCAGCATGTTCTGAACAGCAGGGGATGTGCTCGGAACCAGAATTATGATAAGTGACAGGTTTCAGATCTGGAGAGTTAGGAAGGATAAGGACATGAATAGGTTTAAATGTGAAGGTGAAAATTTTAATTTTGAGTCTGGGTGATCAGGAACAAATAGAGGTGAAGAAAGATTATGTCTGAGTGGGACTTTATTAGTGTGAGGGTGCAGGCAGCAGTTTTGCATGGTTTGTAATTCTTAAGGTGGTGTAGAGCAGTGTTTCAGGACAGCATGACATTGTTAAGTCTAGAAATGCTGCGACGTATGGATGAATGTTTCCAGCAGATTGGCTGAGACAGGGGAAAGACCATGTGATACAATGGAAATGGAAGTAAGTAGCTTTTGTTAAGGAGAAGATATGGTTTTGAAACTCTATCAGATATGATGCTGACTTTCCAGACAGTCTGGTTCAGTTTGAGAGAGTGGCAAGGAAGGAGAATTAAATTTGTGGCAGGGGTCAAAAAGAATAGTTTGGTCTTCTCTGTTTTTCTGGAGGAAATTGGGCTGCAAGCCTGGAATTAAGTCAAGCAGATTGGAAAAACAGAGAAGAGCTCCAGAGGGTAGTGTCAGGGTAGAGATTGGTGTTACCAACATACAAATTGCATGTCTGCAAAAATATTCCCACAAGGCAGCATGTCAAAAAAGATAAGCATGGATCGAGGATTAGATTCTTGGATATTTCCAAAGTAAATAGTGCACAAACCAAGTACCTATAAACCAGGAACAGTCCTGATGGAATAATTGATCTATCTTGAAATTTTAAATTGACCAGAATATACTGTCTTTTGAGGGATCCAATTTCCAAGTCCCACAACTTTGTGTGAACATGTGCTAATTTTTATTTCTACCCTAAATAGATGAGCTCTAATTTTAAGCTTACTAATTCTGCTTTAGTTATGATATAAAACCTCAATGACATTATCATTAGAAGAAAAGGATTTCATTTTTCAGTCCTTGCAAAATGATTAGCTAGAAACTGTTCAAGCTATGGGTCCCTTAAGTAGTTCTTAACATGTTTCTGGCTGACATGAACAGTTTATCTGTTCTGTTCTGTTTCTTCTCACTCCCCAAGTTAGCTTCCTATTATGTGAGAGAGTGCAGTATCACCGTCCCATAAGGAAAACCCTAGACAGTTTTCAGTGATGAAAATCTCCTCCAAATTGAAAAGTGAGTGTCTTTCTTTTTGTTCTGCTCATCTGAATAAATTCCTTCAATTTGCGCTGTTGTTCATACAGTCCTGGCCAACATTTAATCCTCAACTACCACTTTAAAATAGATCAGTAGTTGTTACCTTGCTGACTTTGGGCCTAGCTGTACTCAGTTTGGCTGCTGTGATTTTTATATTACATCAGTGACCACACTTTGAAAGTATTTTATGAGCTATAAAGTGCTTAAGAATGATCCATTCTTATGAGAGTACTATATAAATGGAAAACTCTTTCATTTTTAGTTCCTCCTACCATTCATTTTTTTTTGTTCATTCATTTTTTGTTTCTCCTTCCCAACATCTCTTTCTCTCTCTGATTGACTGATAACAGTTCATTCAATCTATTCCCAGGCATTACAATGTTTATAAGACACTTGGATAAGTACACGAATAGGAAAGATTTGGAGGAAAAGGGCCAGGTGGGAGTAATTTAGTTTGCGATGATGTTCAGCATAGACTGGTTGGATCGAAAGGATTGTTCTGCATCAGTGATGCTGAGGTGGAGATGGTCCAGAATGTCAAATTCCTCAGATTGATGATTGTCAACAATCTGTCCTGGTCAACCCACGTCAACGAAATTGTCAATAAAGCACAACAATGCCTCTACTTCCTCAGCAGTCTCAGGAAATTCGGCATGTCCAGAAGGACTCTTACCAATTTCTATAGGTGCACCATAAAAAGCATCCTATTTGGCTGCAACACAGTGTGGTCTGGTAACTGCTGTTCCCAAGACTGCAAGAAACTACAGGGTCATGAACACAGTCCAGTCCATCATACAAACCAGCCTTTCAGCCACTGTCTCCATCTATACTTCGGGAAAGCAACCAACATAATCAAAAACCCTTCTCACCCTTTTCCATTGGGCAGAAGATATAAAAGTTTGAATGCATGTATGAGCACATTCCAGAACAACGTTTTCCGTGCTATAGTTAGACTTTTGAATGGACCTCTCAAATGTTAATTCTGATTTCTCTCTCCGTACCTTCTCTGTGGTTGTAACACAGTATTCTGCTCTCTGTTCTGCTACCCATATGCACTTTGTATGATTCAATCTGCCTGTATAACACACAAAACAACACTTTTCACTATATCTCTGTACATGTGACAACAATGAATCAATTGAGCTAACCAATCACTGTCAAATTACTGACATACTGTGTGATTATTTGATTTTACAGGGGTAAAGGTGACTATCATAGGTTGGGTCATGGCTCTGATGATCATGTCAGGAGACCTCGGCAAGTCCAGGGGTTACAAGGGAAGAAGGTGATCGCTATTGCAACTGGATCTTTGCATTGTGTGTGCTGCACTGAGGATGGTAAGATTTGTAAGATTTTTTGAAAGCGTTATAGACATGCTAATGCAAGCCAATTTGAACTACAGCCCCAATGGGAGTTTGGTATAATTTTAATTACAAAATTGACTAGCAGCTATAATTGTCAACAATTTTATTGTCCATATGAGTATATTTTAACATGCCTGTATCTCACTCCGCTCTTTATTTTAATAGTTCCAATCTGTCATATTGGTTAATGCTTTTATTAAAGTTTATGCAGATAAGTGTGATTGGCATGTGTTAGATGCTTGTAAAATGCTCAGTGACAATTGCTCTGAGGTTTCTTTTTGTCAAAGATATTGTGCCTTATCTATTTGCTCAATGGTCAACTGGCAAGAACATATCCCTTTGTAGATTTGTTTAGCAGCACATGAGTTTGTGTTTTAAACTAGGGGAAATTGAAATGAAAATCAGTAAGAGGAGAAAAAAAATGAAAAAGCACAATTCATCTGATCTGCATTTTGAATTGTGTATATAAAAATAGTTCCCCACAGCTTGCCTTCATCATTCAGTCCTATGAATATAGGAATTGGGGAGTCATGTTGAGTTTGTACAGGACATTGGTGAGGTCTCTTCTGAAATACTGTGTCTAGTTCTGGCTGTCCAGTCATAGGAATGATATTGTTAAGCTGAAAAGGATTCAGAAGAGATTTACCAAGATGTTGCCGGGTATGGAATGTTTGAGTTTTAAAGAGGGGTTGGGTAGGCCAGGACCACTTTCACTGGAGTGCACGAGGTTGAGAGATTACCTTGTAGAAGTTTATAAAATAATGAGGGGTATGGATAGTATTACGACATGGCGGTGAAGCCTTCTGCTATTTAAACCAAACACCCAGAAAAGTTCACCTCACCTCATAATATGAGTGACAGAGAACTCCCACCTTCCATTATTCAAAGAAAAATATTAATTTTATTCTTTAACTCAAAGTGAACCTTAAATAACAATTATTTACAACTCTAAGTCTCCTTTCTCTTAAAGGTCTGTTATCTACCTCCAACTCTATAACGATGTAGTGATCATTAAAATTACATAAACTTAATTTTCAAAACCAGACAGCGACTGTCATTATTGGCAACTGTCGTCTTTTAGCTGATGATCTCCCTGGGTCGTCTTCGGTCTTTTGCTGAATAAAATGTTTCATATGAGAAAGGTACCTTTGATAGAGAGTGTTTTGAATGGCAGTCTATTTCTCTAGATGGCAGCTGTCATTTGCTTTCTCTGGCTAACTCTCAAAATGCCAGCTTATTTATACCCCAAATGTCAGATTGTCTCATCAGTTCAATGTTGTCAAAACAGTAAAATTCAAATTTGATTGGGTTTTAGTATCCTGGGGCATAATTTAAACTGGTTAAATTCAAATAGTGGTCAAAACAACTGAGGTATCTAGTTTTCAGCCAAATGTTACATATTTTCAATTTTCCAGTACACTCTGAGACTGCAAGTCAGTTATAAGACAGTTGCCTGCAAGTTTCCACAGCCAAAACAGCCTTCACTCTCTCTTAAAGATATAGTACACACCTTCGACACCATAACAATAGAGTAAATGGTAGTTGTCATTCCGATTAGATATGGGATTTTGAGACTAGAGGGCACATTTTTAAGATGAGAGGAGACAGGTTTTAAGAAAGCCATGAGGAACAAATGTTTTTACACACAGGGTGGTTCATGGATGGAATGAACCTCCAGAGAAAATAGTGGATATGGACACAATTACAACATTTAAAGACACTTTGATAAATACATGAATAGCAAAGGTTTGGAGGGGTATGGGCCAGGAGTAGGCAGGTGGGACTAGTTTAGTTTGAGATTATGGTCGACATGGACTGGTTGGACTGAAGGGTCTGTTTCCATGCTGTATGACTCTATTACATTTTCGTTTTTCCATTCCGCACAAGGAGAAGTTTATACATGGGGAGACAATGATGAAGGGCAACTGGGAGATGGGACTACGAATGCTATCCAGCGGCCACGCTTGGTAACTGCACTGCAAGGCAAAAAGATTAATCGTGTTGCGTGTGGTTCAGCCCACACTCTAGCATGGTCCACCAGCAAACCTGCCAATGCAGGCAAGCTCCCATCACAGGTTAGTTAATAACATCATTGGTTAATTCCAAATACTCTTGTAAGTTAAATTGACAGAAGAATGTGTTAGAATGATTGGAAAGTAATTAATTTTCATTGCTGTCCCCTCCACAAACAAATAGTTGGTAGTGAGATGCTGCCCATCTTGCTACCAACTTTTAATTGCAATTAACATCTTTTAAAAGTAATTTTTTTAAATTTGTGTGTGTTTCTTGTATATTTAAGATTCCAATGGAATACAACTACCTCCAGGAAATCCCAATAATTTCATTGCGGAATAGACTGTTACTACTGCATCATATCTCTGAACTCTTCTGTCCCTGTATTCCAATGTTTGATTTGGAAGGCCGACTTGATGAAACTGGGCAAGGCCCTTCAGTTGGACTTGATACTTTACGTGGAATATTAATTTCACAGGGCAAGGTAAGACCCTGTTTTGACAGTGGGGCTTGGCTTTTGTGAATAGCTGCCTTTATCAAATGTTTAATATATTGTGAAGTAATGAAGTGTGTATAGAAGGTTCACCAGCAGCTCCATCTTTCTTTGGCACTATTTGAATCAACATCAGTTACAACAAATGCAGAAGGCACGGGCACGTTTTATTTCTTGAAATGTTAATAGTAAAATAATTACATTATAGAAAAGTTAAGCAGGTTATCTTACAGAAGAAATGTGTTGAGAGGACAATTACTCAAAAATTGTTTCTACAGATCGATAATCATTCCCTTTTTTTTTTGAAGACCACAGAGGGAAAAATGAGCAGAAACCTTCACAGAAGATTGTTATAACTTGGTATACTTCACTGCAAGTTGCATGGTGATAGTGACCATAGCATCGTTTAAGCTAAAAATAGGGAAAACTTTGAAAAGGAAGTATTTAAGGATATGAAGAAGGAGCAGGAAATAGAATTCAGGCTGACCATTTCAGGGATAACATATACATTTTTGTACTTAAGCACCGTAATTTTGATGTGAACAGTTTTTTAAGTTTTATTTGCTTAAGCGCAGTTACCTGAGAGGTTCACTTAGCACTGTGCTAACAACTTCAACATTGTATTGCAGGAAGCTGCTTTCCGCAAGGTAGTCCAAGCGACGATGGTGCGAGATCGACAGCATGGGCCTGTTGTGGAGCTTAACAGAATTCAGGTACAACTGTGCAGAAAAATCCCAGTAAATCTTTCAAACTGGAAACTTGGCCTTTCTAGTAACTATTCTTAATATTTGTACTTTGAGATTGCCTAATCCAAATACTTGGGCAATGCCCATAATTAAATTTAACAGGACTCCTTTCTCCACTTGGAGTAAGTAATATTTAGCTCTCTATCTATACTTCAGACTTTGGGGTCGGAAAACATTTTATCAAGGAACGCCGTTTTTGAATGAGTTTAGATGTGAATCTGGTTTAATGGCTGATTTCCTTGACTTCTGCTCGAGTTTTGTAAATGCCATCTCAGTAAGATGCTCAGTTTTTAGTTGTGAAAAAGAATTATTTGAACCAAGAAACCAGTAAAGAGACAAGACCTCTGATATGGGGAACACCATCGCACAAGGCATTGGCATGGTTGCTGAAAGTTGGAGACTTAACAAGAAGTGGTGATAGGTAGAATGATTGTAGGTTGTAAGATGCAGAGAAGAGTGTTAGCAGAGAAGTTATTAGAGGAGCCTCACAGTTTTGAGGACCTGGGATGTAATGAGTAGTAGGAGCAGACAACTGACTTAATTTATGGAGAAGTAAGAAAATGTAAGGTGATGGTCAATGGAGCTTAAGTACAAAAGCGAAGAGATCAGAACAGAAAAACATATTTAAACAGCCGAGTATATAGATTTTGATAAGAGGGAAACGGAGATCATATGGAGAACACAGGCCATATTATCAACACCATGCTCACAGATATCAGATTTACGAGAGAGGAGGAACCCAACAACCAACTCCCCTTCCTGGATGTGATGGTAGAAAGAACACAGAAGGGTGAGTGCACTACAAAAGAGTACAGAAAAGTCACACACACTGACCAGGCCCTGAACAATAACAGCAACCACCCAAACGCACACAAGAGAAGCTGCATTTGGACCCTGTTCAAAAGGGGTACAACACACTGCAGCACTCACGACCCACGAAGAGAAGGTCTACAAAGACCTCTACAAAGTCTTCGCCAAGAACGGATATCTCCGCAACTTCATCCGCAGATGCCCAACAGGCAAATAACGCGACGAGGACATGCCATGACCCAACACACTACCTTATATAAACAAACATCTCGGAACTGGCAGCCAGACCTCTCTGACTACTCTGATTCATGACAGCTCATAAACCGACAGCCACGCTCAGGCAACAACTCGCCAAAACAAAAGACCCTATACCCATCATGTGCAAGACAAATGTAATTTGAGATTCCATGCAAAGACTGCACAAAACACTATATATGACAAACAGGCAGACAACTAGCCATCCACAACCTTGAACATCAACTAACCACTAAATGCACGACCAGCTGTCTCAGTAGCCATACACACAGATGACGACAGCAATAACAAGTTCAACTGGGACAACACAACAATCGTAGGTCAAGCTAAACAGAAGACAGTCAAAGAATTTCTAGAAGCACGACACTCATCCACGGACTCCATCAACAAAGACCTAGACCCAATATACTGGCTACTATAACGCTTTACCGCAACTGGCAACCGGAAGCAGTAGGAACGGAAACAAATAAATTCCAGAAGATACAGGACAAGCAGCACTTCATAGGAGGCTCCAAAGCATTGAAGGTGTCACCCAGACAGGGACGAAACATCTGCAAATTAACTTGCTAGCTCAGCGAACATACCCACGACCATGATTGTGGATTCTACTGATTGTGTATAATCTCATTGTAATAGATTGTTGCATAGATTAATCCCTGTTAATCCACCACTGAAAACATTCAACTAGGGGAAAAAAGATCGAGTAAAACAGAGATAATACTGAGTTTAGGGAGGTAGTTTTTTTTTAATCTTTTAAGTCAATAGGCTGCAACTTTGACATAAGCTGATATTCAACTGTTTTTGGACATTTGCTGGAATTAACTGAACCACATGAAACACTATTGGTCCTTGGTCTGCTTAGAGTCATAGATCTACAGTATAGAAACAGGCCCTTCAGCCCAACCTGTTCATGCCAAAGCACTTCCTACCTCAGGGTCATTTTGGATAACATTTCAGTCCTTTCTCTGCAACCAGTTATTATCTTAACACTCTCACCCCTAAGCCCTCTGCCACCTACCTATTTTGCACTGAATGCTGCTTAGGCATTGCGGCTGTGGCTGCTCACAATCCCTAGGCTTAACATTCTGAGGTCTGTGCCCTGATCCATTCAGAAGTCTTACCTGACCCCATCAGGGGTTTAGAAGAAGGAGATGTAGTAGCCGGAAGGTTATCTTTTAAGATATGGGACCATGTTCCAGCAGTGACAGTCATTACCTGAGGCTGAAGAGGTTTTTTCAGGTTGGATGCAATGAGGTGGAAGAGCCTTGAACTCTTCACAGGGAACCAGCACAGCTTATGGGGGGCATGGTGCTAGCTGAGTGGGTGTGGGCTTGGGCCTCATTTTGTCCCGATGAAGGGTGGAGATGAATGATACGAAGATTTTAGTAATCAATCTTAGTGACGTAGATAGGCAGTGGATGTGTACAGGGTGGAACTGGATACAGTTCTCCGATTATCTCCTGATACTTGAACTTCTTTCATGGCTCTTGAAATATGTGGCTGCTTATGCTTTTTAACCTGCTTTTGGAATGATGATTAAATTTGCTCTTTTCCTTCAGGTCAAACGTTCCAGAAGTAAAGGAGGTTTGGCAGGTCCTGATGGCACGAAGTCTGTTTTTGGTCAGATGTGTGCTAAGATGAGTTCACTCAGTCCTGATAGCTTGTTGCTCCCTCACCGAGTATGGAAAGTCAAGTTTGTTGGTACGTTAATTATGTAACTAAACTTTATGCTTTGTTTCGTGTTTTTTTTTGTGGAGCGTAGTAGGGAGACGAAGTAAAAGTTTATTTTGTGTTCTCCTGATGCTGATTTAATCAGATGCCAACTTCTAGCTCAGTGAGAGCTCAAGAAGTGGATTCTAACACCATTCCTTTCAATATTCCTCAAGATAAACTGTCAGCAACCTCCCCCAAACTCAAAGTGTGGGCATATGTTGTTTAAGATTTCATTGATTTCATACTTTACCTCAGTGTCCACTTTCTATACATGAGCATTCACTGTGAATGTGGTCGATGTTTTACTGAAAAACATTACTTGCAAACCTAATCTTAACCATACCCAGTACCAACATGTGGACATTCATCATTTTTGTTGAGTTTAATAAGTGTAATTGATTGACTTGTCCCTCCACCTCTTGTCCTCAATCATCTTGGACTGGAAATCTTTTAGCTCCCTGTTGCAAAACTAAGTCAACCCTAGCAATTTCTTGGCCTGTGACTCAATGCTACATCAAGACCCCAACTTGAAATGTTAAGGGAGTTGATTGACACATCACTTTGCCAAAACTGGTGACAGAATTCTACTTATTCTCAATTATATTCACTCTTCTGTCGAGTTTTAACAATGTTCTTTGTCACGGTTGTCTCTCATTAACATGTTCCATTTATGTGATGATGCAGGAATTTTGCATCTTAGTTGTTGGGGAGCATTTATCTGACTGAAACCTATTCCTTTGTCCAGGTGAATCAGTAGATGATTGTGGTGGAGGCTACAGTGAGTCGATTGCAGAGATGTGTGAAGAACTCCAAAATGGTTTGACACCATTATTGATTGTTACCCCAAATGGAAGGGATGAATCTGGAGCCAACCGAGACTGCTTTCTGTTAAATCCAGCTGCCAAATCACAACTGCACATGAACATGTTCAGATTTCTAGGTATGTGGGTTATGTCTTGAGGTTGTCACTTAATGTGTGCGTGTTAGTTCAAAAGGTAAACTTTTTTAACCAGTTGATGAATTAATACATCATCCATCGTGACATAAGGCTATGCAGCCTTAAACAATTTTAGTTTAGTTTTAGTTTACATTACAGTGTGGAAACAGGCCCTTCGGCCCAACAAGTCCACACCGACCTGCCGAAGCGCAACCCACCCATACCCCTACATTTACCCCTTACCTAACACTACATGCAATTTAGCATGACCAATTCACCTGACCTGCACATCTTTGGACTGTGGGAGGAAACCAGAGCACCCGGAGGAAACCCACGCAGATACGGGGAGAACGTGCAAACTCCACACAGTCAGTCGCCTGAGGCGGGAATTGAACCCGGGTCTCAGGCGCTGTGAGGCAGCAATGCTAACCACTGTGCCACCGTGCCGCCCACAACGGCTCGAATAAGCAACACTAGTGGTCCTTTGGTCCACTAAGACTGTGCCAGCTTACCTAAACTAAACTAAAAACCTATTTTCCTTTATGTGGTCTGTCTTCCTCTATTCCCTACCTATTCATATATCTGTCAAGATGTGTCTTACATATTGCCATTGTATCCGCCACCTCTGGCAGTACATTTCAATCATTTACCACCCTCTTATTTAAAAAAAAGAAAAACTTGTCTCTGACATCGCCTTTAAACATTTTCACCCTTTTGCCGTAAACCTGTGTCCCCTAGTAATTAACATTTCTATCCTGGAGGAAATAAAATCTGATTAACTGTTCTAACCACGCCTCTTATAATTTTGTAAGCCTATATCAGATCACCCCTCATCCTTTGAAGTTCAAGTGAAAATGAGTAAGTTTGTCCAATCTCTCCTCATAGCTAATACCCTTCAAGCTAGGTCCTGGTAAAGCCTCCACATCCTTCTGGTAGTATGGTGACCCAATCTGTACAGTGTATTCCAAATGTGGCCGAATTGAAGTTCTACACAGCTGCAATATAACTTGCCAATTTTTATAGTCTGTGCCCTGACCAATGAAGCATGCAATATTCCTTCTCGAGCAGCTTATCCACTTGTATTGCCACTTTCAGGGAGTTGTGGGCCTGTACGCCGAGATCCCTCTTTTATGTTGATGCTACTAAGGGTTCTGCTATTTATTGGATTCTTATCTCCTGCATTAGACCTTCCATAAAGCATCACCTCACACTTGGCTGGATTAAAACCCATCTGCCATTCATCTACCCAAGTCTCTAGTCTGTCTATATCCTGTTGTATCCTCTGGCAATCCTTCTCACTGTCTGCAACTCCCCCCGTCTTTGTGTAGTCTGCAAGCTTACTAATCACCACTCTGAAAAACATCTTCCAGTCCTACTACGATTAAACCAGCTCTGTATCCATCTTTCCAGCTCACCGCAGATCCATGTGACTTCACCTTTTGTATTAACCTGCCATAAGGGACCTTGTCCAAAGGCTTTGCTAAAGTCCGTACAGACGCCGTGTACCACCCTGCCCTTACCAATCATCTTTGTTCCTTCAATAAAACTTTCCCTTTCCCACACAAAGCCATGCCATCTATTGCTAACAAGTCCACATATTTTTCCCAAATGTGAGTAAATCCTATCCCAAAGAAACTTCTCCAATAGTTTCCCTACAATGGACATAATATTCACTGGCCTGTAATTTCTTGGATTATCCATTTCCCTTAAAAGAACAATGTTGGCTATTCTCCAGTCCACTGGAACCTATCCTTGTGAGTGAAGAGGATGCAAAGATTTTGTATGAGGCCCCAGCAGATTTCTCTCTGGATTCCCTCAGTATTCTGGGATAGATCTTGCAATGCCATGGAGACTTGACTGTCTTTAATGCTTTTCAAAGCACCCAACTCCACCACCATTTTTATAGTGACATGGCTTTATATATATGCTATATACATCTCCAAGGCTCACCGTCCACCATGTCCTTCTCCTTTGTTAATGCCACTGCTATTCTTATGTTAAGGCCCTCACCCACTTCCTTCGAGTCCAGCCATAAATTCCCACCTTTGTCCTTGAGTGAACCTACATTTTCCCTACTTACCCTCTTGTTCCTATTATATGCACAAAGCACCTTGGTATTTTCCTTAATTCTGTTTTCAAAGACATTTCATGGCCCCTTTTAGCTCTCCTAATTCCTTGTTTGAGTTCTTTCCTACCATCTTTGTATTCTTTGAGGGCTCTGTTCGTCTTCAGTTTCCTAAACACTTGACCTGACTCAATGGATAATCGTTATGGCATTACAATTGCTATTATCCTTCTTGCTATGAGAAGCAGATCAGTGTGAATTACTGCTCCTGATCTCTATCTGTTAATGTTGCAGATATGCATGTTAGAGGTAGCCGACACTTCCCATCAAAACCAGCTATACACATAAGATGTTGGATGTTGTTTGCTGTTGGATTGGATCTGACTCCATTGCACTGGAAGCCTGAAGAGCAAAGTTAGAAATATTGTAGAAAATAAATCTCTTTTGAAAGCTAAAGACTTTTAATTTATGCAAGATCAAAATTCTTAATTTATTTTAAACTTTTAATGATCATCCAGAAAGTGAGTGCTAAATATTTGCAGGGTGCAGTCGAAGTAAAGTACTATTCAAAATTTGTTGCTCTCTGCTGTACTGTCCATGAGAGTTAAAATGGAATAATTGGGATCTATTCATGCTTCTAACATTATATTATCCTAAAACTTGCTATTTATGTTCTCACTTTTTAGGTGTACTTTTAGGCATTGCTATACGTACTGGCAGTCCTCTGAGTCTCAATTTGGCTGAACCTGTGTGGAAACAACTGGCAGGAATGAATCTAACAATTGCTGACTTGAGTGAGGTAATTTCTGACATTTCTGTCTGTCTCTTACAAAGAAACACATTTTAAATGTTGTGCTGATTTGGTTCCAAGATGAACTCTATTTTTGTCTGGAGTTAAAATATTCTAACTTGGTTGTGTGCAAACATTATAAATCAATAATCCGTGTTCAAATGCAAACAGCCACTGACCTGTCAGCTTTTGGTAACCTTGTCTCTTTCTTTTCTAAAATCCTTTCTGCATGATGTGTTTGAATCTCTCCAGTCCAGTGTCTGCCCCTGTCATAGCACTGGAACACTCTAATTGAAGTTTCCAGTGACATTTTTTGTGACTGTGATTATGGTGCACCATCTCTGGTCATCCTCCTTAATCTCACCTGCAGTCTGCACGGAAGAATACTGCACTACTATCCTCCAATGCAGGCCTCTGTTGCGTAGTTCAGTGGACTGACCTCACTTCCATTCTTACTTAGCTAATTGCATCCAGAACCTCTCAGCAATGGCTCCTCTTCCTGTTTCTGAATTTTCATCTAAAGATCTTTCCTCTCCTGCCACCATTTCTTATGAATTCCAAAGATACCAATAACTTTTAAAAAGGGCAATTTGAACTTCCAGTTAATAACTAAAATGGTAATATAACAAGATTTCATATGAAAAGACTGATGCTGTAAAAGATGAAATGCACTATTGACTAAACACTACTTTTGTAGGCAACATATAGTTTACAAAATCTGTTCTGAAGTTTACAATAACTGAAACAAAAGCTGTTATCAAGGATTTGTTACACTCTGTCAGTCTTGTAATTCTAATCTGGAACTGTCCTTCACCATGAGATTATTTAAATCCTCCTCCTCAGTCTCATCGTAACTGTTCATGAGTTTGGTAGTCTGGGCCTTTTGGTGCCTGTGATCTCACAGAAATGTCTGGGCCCTAGCTGTCCTCTCCCAAACTTTGGCAAATCCTTACCTTCTCAAAACCCATTTCCATGATTTGTCTACCTTTTAATGATTTTCAAAACACCCAACATCACCTTTTTTATATTGACATGCCCTTCGATTCGAACATACCCCTCCCTAGACTCAGAGAAGTTAAGGACTGCAGATCAGAGTCAAGAGTGTGGTCCTGGAAAAGCACAGCAGGTCAGGCAGCATCCGAGGAGCAGGAACATCAACGCCCTGTTATGCCCGAAAAGTCAATTCTGCTGCTCCTCGGATGCTGCCTGACCTGCTGAGCTTTTCCAGCACCCTCCCTAGACTCACCATCCACCATGTCCATCTCCTTTGTTAACAATGATTCAAATCCTATGTCAAGGACCTCATCCACTTTCTGTGACAACATGAATCATGTTGGCCTTCTACCCAGCTGACTTTGAGACTCCCAATTCTCTTTCATCTTGGAACCAAATCGGCACAACTATTTAAATCTTAAATTTCTCCCACTTCTAGGACTTTGGAGACAAAGTCTATCCACTGTTAGTACACAGGCTGCTGCCACTGACTTTGAGCTTTAACCATCTTGTATCTTCATTTCAATAAATGAATCTGGACTTCCTTTAATGTCCAAAAGTCACGGCTTACTGTCAAGCTGACTTCAGAATGAGTCACATGATCTCCTGTATTTTCCCCTTCAGTTAAAGACAGTCCCAGGATATTACAATCTTATAAACTTCGTAATTGTAAAGCATTATTGACTGCTGCAGCAGCAGCATTGTTTGCGTATTGCAAACATACAAATTATGCCGACTTTTCTGACATGCAATCCTGTATCAGCTGCAAATTCCTCCACATAAACTTTGAAAAGACTGATGGTATCACCTTGACTAATCATGGTTCTGTAGCTTTGCCACTGTCTTTGATTAGGCAAGGCTATTTGACTTCACCTTTTCGACCTTGAGCTGAGCTCTACATCATCTTCCACTGTAGAGACTGCCTGCTTCTGTGACATTGCCCCCTCTCTGCCACACATTGAAACCCTCATCTCTGGCTTCTCTATCTTCAGTTCACTCCTGGCTGGCTTTCTGTATTGCACACTCCTTAAACCTCAACTTGTCTAAAACTCTGCCAATATTCTATCCTATTCCAAGTCCTGCACACTGTTCCTATATTGGCTCCTCGACCCCACATTTATAGTTCACGCAGTTGTCATTTCCCCCATCGCTTTAATTTCCAACAGCCTTGCAGGCATTGAGATGATTCTGGCTTTGTATTCAAACCCTTTATTAATTCACACTACTTTCACACATCATTGGTAGTTGTACCATCATGTAACTTAGCCTTAAGTTCTTGGATTCCCTTCCTGAACTTGTCTTCCTATCACCTTTCTTCCTTTTCAACCATTTTGAAATCCTGATATATTTGACCAACGTCTCCAAATAACTCTTTCTTTGACCCAGTGTTGATTTTGGCTAGTATGAAATTTCTTATTTTTTGATTGTTTACATCGAAGTAAAGTTGTCATGCATTAATGATCTGGGTATATTTGAAGAAAATATTTAGCCCATGTTCTTACTCCTAGGTTGACAAAGACTTTATTCCTGGGCTCATGTACATCAGAGATAATGAAGCCACAGCTGAGGAATTTGAGGCCATGTCTTTGCCCTTCACCGTGCCAAGTGCCAGTGGTCAAGACATTCAGTTGAGCTCCAAGCATGCTCATATCGTATTGGAGAACAGAGCAGAGTATGTTAGGCTGGCCATAAACTATAGGTAAAGTGAATTATTTCATAGCATTGCCTTTTCATAGGTCTATTTTGCAAAGACTTGTCCAGCTATAGTTTCTCTAACATTGTTGTAATGGATGTCTCTGCATCATCATGAAGTGTTGCTATTGCATTATTTTAAGTTTCAAAAAGCTACGTCTAATAATCTGTTTCAGTAAAACTAGCTGTCTTGACTGCATGGTACAAGATTTTATATTCCAGCCCCAGTCCAATGCTTGAGCACAAACATTAAGACTGACACTCCAATGCAGTACTGAGGGAACGCTACCCTGCCAGAGGTGCTGTCTTTCAGATGAGTTTTAAACTGAGGCCTTATGAATCACCTTGGGTTGATGTAACAGATCCAATGGTGTCTTTGTGGAGTTATTCCTGGTGTCCTGGGCAAAGAGTTTATCCCTCAAACAACAGTTTATCTGGTCATGTATACATAGCTGTTTGTGGGAGTTGCTGTCCTCCAATAAGCTGCCACTCAAAAAAAAAACCTTTGCGATATTTCGATGCATGTGAAAAATGCTATATAAATAAGAATTTTCATATTTGGTGTGCTTTGTTTGTGACAGGCTGCATGAATTTGATGAACAGGTTGCTGCCGTACGGGAGGGGATGGCTAGAGTCGTTCCTGTACCGCTTCTTTCTCTCTTCACTGGCTACGAACTGGAAACAATGGTACGTCATTCCTTCTGACAGATCTTAGTGGAAAATTCTCAATTATGTGATTAGTTTAAATAAAGGAGATGTCATTGCTTTACTTTAAACCATTGATTGTTGAGAATTAATTCTTAAATAGCATTGATTTTGAACTAATGGCAAACTACTTCTTCTTGGGCTGGGGAGAGGTGTACTTGAAAGTTTAATGTTCTCCTGTTGTTTCTAGGTGATATACTTTATGTGGTTAGATGTTGCGTTTTCAGGTGGGAGAAACTAGTTTCCAGTTTGCATCAGCTGGAACCGGGAGGAATTGGAGTTGAAGTCATGATCTTAGTCAATGTTGAGGCAGGTTTGAGGGGCCATATGGCCTACTGCTATTCCTTTTTTTTGTCTTAAGTTTATAAAAGAAAAATTTAATTGAATGGACAACTCCTGAAACACTGCATTACCCCTAACTCTGTTGTCAGTATGTATTTGCTTCCTGCCCAATTGCTTCTTGCCTTATAGGTCAGTTTTCTCTCACTTGTGATTCTTTCACGCCTCTCCTTCACAATCTGCTTCCTTCCCTCCTGCCCGCATCATTCACATCTGTGCAGTTATCTCAAACCCCATGTCAATTCATGAAGATAACCAGCCATCATCCACATAATGGGAAGGTGGTGGTAGGGCTGGGGCAAGGCAGCTGTGAAGGCAGTAGGTAGATAGGTAGAACACCTCCTCTTCTGCCTTGGGACCCTTCAACCACACGGCCTCAACATTGACTTCATCAGTTTCCAAATCTCCCCTGCCCCCACTTCATCCCAGATCCAACCTTTCCACTTGGCATTGCCCTCTTGACCTGTCCATCTTTCTTCCCACCAAACGCTGCACCCTCCCCACCAACCTTCCACAATCACCCCCACCTGCATCTACTATCGCCTTCCCAGCTACCAGACCCCCACACCCGCATATGCCCGAAACGTCAACTCTCCTGCTCCTCAGATGCTGCCTCACCTGCTGTGCTTTTCCAGTGCCACACTTTTCGACTCTGACTCTCCAGCACCTGCAGTCCTCACTTTCTCCTCCTGCTCCATCATCCACATAATAGCAGTCTTATTTAAATAAGGCCTAATGTTTAGTGATGGGTGTGCCTCAAGCCTATCCATTCAGGTACGTGGATTTTTCCCTGCATGAACCTGGTTGATGCTGGCACTTTTGACCATAGTTCACCATAATTCACCATAGTTCCAGAAGGCCATAGGGCTGCTATCTTATTAGAGATAGATGACTGGTGGTGGTTTAACCTGAGGGTAATCATGCCTCATGCAAGGAGTGAGGTTGAGAATGGTTACCTTGACGAGTACCGGAACTGAACCCCTGTCGGTGCCAGTCTAGATCACAAACCAGCTTTCCAGCTCAATGGAAGTCTCTCCTCCTCAATCCTGATTATCGCTGAAACATGTTAACTCTGAGGTTAAACCACCACAAGTCATCTCCGAAAGAGCAGCCTTATGATTCTCTGGGACTATGGCAACTTTAACTTGCATTTACATATCTTGTGTTGGGCCTTTGTTTCCCAATTGGTTTTGGGCAACATTTGATTTCATTCACCCAGCCTTTATATTTAAATGATGATTACTAGCTTTGTGATCAATATAATAGGTTACATTCAATTGTAGCAACAGTGACCACACTGCCAAGCCTGAGAATGGAGAATGAATTCACACACTAGCGGCCATGTCTTATCAGTGGCAGTGGTTAATGAGTTTCTGATAAGTGTGGCCAACCAACCCTAACAGCTCAGCAGCCTAAACCAGTACCACTGGGAGCAGAGTCTGCTGCTGGCTCTGCTCCTGGAGAAGGAACCCACATTAAGGATGTGTGGAATCTCAAACAAGTAAGTAGGAATAGGGGTCACTGAGTTCTGTCATGCACGACCTGGCCAAAGGCGTGAAGGTTGGGATTTGCAAGAGAAGGTGGCAGGGGATAGGTCATTGATGTGGATCATTGACGAAAGAAGCAAATCTTTGATTAGGAGAGTGCCCAAAAAAGATACATGTTCCCAAGTACAATCTGCCCAGTTTGAAAAGGTTTGCTTGGCAGTTAACCCATGGAGTAGAGATCCTGTATCCAACTGCTCTGTCAGTTAAATGCCAGTGGAGGCAGGAAGAATCCCTTAAATGACCACTTAAGTGGCTCAGTTCGGCCCTGATCAGAAGAACACCTTCCACCAATCCCACTGCATGCCAGCAGGAGGACAGTGGGCACACTATCCCCCACCTTCCTGTTCTTAATGAGGGCAGGAACATTTAGCCGAATGTGTTTGTCCCTTGTGAGTTGCTGAGAGAGAAATTTCAATTATTTTGCAGAAATGCACATCATGGTCTGTTTAAATGAAATTGTTTGAAGGTCCAGTTACTGCTGTAAATCTTCTCCTAGAATCTTGTCCAGATAGTGTTTGAGTTTTATGTTTGTATTAAATGTTTTTAAGTAATTAAACTATTTTTGGAATTAGTCATAAAATGCCAATGTAATGTTTAAGCTGTGGAAAAGGTTTGATGTGAACTGACTGAAGTATCCCATTCATTGTATCATTGCAGGTATGTGGAAGTCCTGATATACCACTTCATCTTTTAAAGTCTGTCGCCACGTATAAAGGAATAGAACCGAATGCTTCATTAATCCAGTGGTTCTGGGAGGTGATGGAATCCTTCTCCAATACTGAGCGCTCCCTTTTTCTGCGGTTTGTGTGGGGACGCACACGATTACCTAGAACAATTGCGGACTTCAGGGGACGGGATTTTGTTATTCAGGTATTGCCAATCGATAAACATACAGTGATGAGGGTTTTGGATGGTGGCCCAGAGATGCTCAAATTTCCTATTTCAGTGATAACTATGACCCAGCTGGTAGTGGACTCTTCATTTTCAGTCACCACGGACATAGATTCACCAGCCTGTAATTCTCGTATTATCCCTGTTGACCTTCTTGAACAAAGGAACAACATTGGCTATTCTCCACTCCTCTGGGACCTCCGTTGTGATTAAAGGGGAATGCAAAGATTTTGGACAAGGCCTCAACAATTTCCTTTGTCACCTCCTTCAGTATTCTGGGATAGATCCCATCAGGTCCTGGAGACTTGTCTACCATATTGCTTTTCAGAATACCCAATGCCACTTCTTTTATTTTGAAATGCCCTACAATATCAACGTATCCCCTTGTAGACTCATCATCCATCATGTCTTCTCCATTGTTAATGCTGATGCAAATTAGTCATTAAAGACCTCACCCATTTCCTGTGGCTCCATGCATAAATTCCCTCCTTTGTCCTTAAATGAACTGACCATTTCCCTAGTTATCCTCTTGCTCCTTATTTGTTTTCCAAGGATATTTCTTGACCCCCTTTTAGCTCCCCTAAGCCTCCTTAGTTAGGTTCTTTCCTGCTGTCTTTATATTCTTCATGGGCTCTGACTGTCTTCTTTTTCTTTCTGACTAAGCTCTCAATTTCTCTCGGCATCCAAGGTTCCTGAATCTTGTCGTCTTTATTCTTCCCTTTCACAGAAACATGCTGGTCCTGAACTCTAATCAACTGGCCATTATAAGATTCCTCCATGAAAGATGTGGATTTACCCTCAAACAGCAGTCTCCAAACTACATTCCCCTAATATTGTCCTAGTTAACCTTCCCCCATTTTAGTACTTTTACCTGAGGACTACTCTTATCCATAAGTAACATAAAACTTGGGAAATTATGGTCACTGTTCCCAAAATGCACTCCCACTGAAACTTTGAAAGCATGTTGAAGTTTAAAGGTTAAATAGCACTGCATGGGCAGCAAAGTGGATCCAGAGGACAGTATTAATAGAAACGTGTGTATCCAAACATTTTGCTCACTTTCTTTATGCAATTTTTAACTTCCTTTACTTGGAGTGAGATGTGCCTAAATTAATCCGGAAGGCACAGGTATTTGATTTACTCGCAAAACTGTAAAGTGCTAAGATGCGGAAGTCACTGGAGGAATAAATTTTGGATCAAAAGGTTTTTTTGGCTTTTCCATTCTGGTTGGCTTGTTGAAAATGTGTGCACATGTATTTCTGACAAAATCACCTTGGCTGCAATTCTGCCTGCACAAGCATTCGAGGGTCAGGCTCTGTCATGAAGAAAGACTGACATCAATCGAGGACTGCCGATCCTTGTGTAGATGTTCCTCGACATGCATATTCTCTTTGATACAAAGAATATGAAGAGAAAACTGGGAGAAGTCAAGTCCTGCATGTCTGCAGATAAGGCAGACTGTTAGGAATAGGAATCAGGATTCTTTGGAAGGCCAGTTTTCCCAGCCCATCACTCAGGGTTGGTGGGAACTGAATCCTTGAGGAGAAAGTGAGGTCTGCAGATGCTGGAGATCAGAGCTTAAAATGTGTTGCTGGAAAAGCGTAGCAGGTCAGGCAGCATCCAGGGAACAGGAGAATCGACGTCTCAGGCATAAGCCCTTCTTCAGGAATCCTGCCAATACTTGCTCCTATGCAATAGTTTGACACTCCTAGGGGATTTAAGTAACTGGAGTTGGGAGAGGTTCGGTTTCTCACTCGAGGGGAGGTCCGGCCCCAGAGAGCTCTTGGCCAGTCTTTACACAGGAAAGTGGATGAGAGGTATGTTGGATCAGCAGACTCAAAGGACTGAATGGCCTACTCCTATTTATTATGGGAAAGAGTGAGGACTGTAGATGCTGGAGATCCAAGTCAAAATGTGTGGTGCTGGAAAAGCACAGCCGGTCTGGCATCATCAGAAGAGCAGGAGATTCAATGTTTCGATCATAAGACTCTGCTGCTCCTCGGATACTGCCTGACCTCTGTGCTTTTCCAGCACCACACATTTTGACTCCTATTTCTTATGGTCTTGTGATCTGATTTTTGCGACAGATTGTTGCAGAATCTGCAGTGCCCCTGAGGTCCAGGACTGGGTAAGCATGTAAGTCTCCAGGCACGATGGGAGGTGAGGCATGTTGGGCTTGTGGATAGATGGGATGAGAGTGCGCAATAGGCCTAGATCTATTTTATGGCTGGATGTGATATGAAAATGGATATGCCCCTGTCTGAGGCTTGAGCAGAGTCACTTAGACACCCCCCCCCTTCTTAATTTGCCACTTGAGGGCCTCAGTTGGGGAAAGTGGAAGCTGGTTGTTGGCCCGGGCTTCACCGGTACAATGGTAAATTGTGGAAGGATCAGTGCAGGCAAAGGGCTGGAGAGAAGAATTTTATGGGGTCCCCCTTCTGGGTGCAAACCTGCTGGCAGGAGATTGTAAAATTCTGCCCACGGTGTTGGTTCAATTTGATGGTTAACATTGGCTTTATTTTTCACTATTTATGGTAGGTGCTGGACAAGTACGTCCCTCCGGACCACTTCCTTCCTGAATCGTACACTTGTTTCTTTTTGCTGAAGCTGCCCAGATATTCCTGTAAACAAGTGTTAGAGGAAAAGCTGAAGTACGCTATTCATTTCTGCAAATCAATCGACACTGATGATTATGCTCGTATTGCACTAACTGGAGAGCCAGCCGCTGATGACAGCAGTGACGACTCCGATAATGAGGACGCAGACTCTTTTGCATCTGATTCCACACAAGACTACTTAACAGGCCATTAGAGAAGGAACAAAATTACAGAAATTAAACTTGCAATCAAGCATTTTGGGTGTACTTTTGGGCAACAATATCTTTGAAATATGCTGCAGGAATTCAGATTCTCTTCGAAGAACAAAAGTGGATGGAATAATGTGGAAAATTTAGAGTTTTCAGAACCACAGTGGACAAATGTAATTATTTATTGCTTACCCTAGCAGACTAATGCTTTAGAGCCAATGTGTAATTTAGAATATGGTACCTTATCCCTCACAAACACAATGCAATGTTTTGTTTGGTGAGGTTTTCCTTTTGTTGCACAATACTATATAACCAGAGACATAGAATTAGATTTGAGAGCATCTTCTTTGTGTTTACTGATTTTTTAAAAAATGTGTTTTAGTCCAGAGGTAAAATAGCACCATGAGGTGGCACCCAAAATGAATTTCTTACGCCCTTTCACTGTGGTAGGGTGCAATGTCAAGTTGTTTAGGGTCTCAATATTTGTTGTCATGTGCATTTTTCCCCTGCTGTATATTGAGATAATGTGCAACAACTGAAAGAGTATTATAAATACTATGTAAGCTGACTTTATTAGCAGTGTTTGTTTATATGACAGTGAACATTTTGAATGTTGTATCATTTAAAGTTCGATATTCTTAAAATAGCAAGAACACATTTCAAGTGGTCTCAATTCTGAGGACTTTTTTCTTCCCTGAAGTTTTAAAATTCTCCTAAATGTGCACAGATTAACTCCACTGTAAGGTATGAAGGCAGTCATTCTACTGACATTGACAAATGTACATAATTTGATAATTGTGCCATGTATACACACAAAGTAAATTCATTCATTCTCTTGTGAATAAAAACCTTGGTTTAAACAACTTAAGTCAAATTTACCCCAGTTATTAGTTCGTCATATGCTACATTACTGTTGGTAATCCCACTAAAAAGCATCATTATATGATTTTTTAGAAAGTAGATTTTCCTTACACACAGGAGCAGGTTGTATTGGCTGTTAGGTCTACTGTACCATCTCAATTGCCATGCAACTCAACATAGGTCTCAACTGTGATTCAGTGGTAGCACTTTCACCTTGTCTGGAGATTCAAGTCCAACTTCAGAGAATTTGAGCATCCTTACCTGATGCTCCAGTGCAATACTTAAAGTGCTAGCTATTACTTATCCCTCAACCACCAACAGTAAAAGTAGATTATCTCACCAATATCACATTACTGTGTCTGAAATCTTACCATCCATAAAGCTACATTTCCGGCATTATAAAGTGATTACATTTCTGAAGTAATTCAATAGACAATAGGTGCAGGAGTAGGCCATTCTGCCCTGCGAACCTGCACCACCATTCAATATGATCATGGCTGATCATCCGAAATCAGTATCCTGTTCCTGCCTTATCTCCATAACCCTTGATTCCACAATCCTTGAGAGCTCTATCCAACTCTTTCTTAAATGAATCCAGAGACTGGGCCTCCACTGCCCTCTGGGGCAGAGCATTCCACACAGCCACCACTCTCTGGGTGAAGAAGTTTCTCCTCATCTCTGTCCTAAATGGTCTACCACGTATTCATCAGCTACAAGCTGACTGTGAAAGACAGTTATTATGTTTGCTTGGCTGTATTCTATTTCTCAAATATTGACATTTTTGAAATACTGAAATCCCTTTTCAATCAATGGCATCAAGGGTGGTGTATTCTACATTGTCACAATTAGTCATAGAGATGTACAGCATGGAAACAGACCCTTCGGTCCCAACCCGTCCATGCCGACCAGATATCCCAACCCAATCTAGTCCCACCTGCCAGCACCCTGCCCGTATCCCTCCAAACCCTTCCTATTCATATACCCATCCAAATGCCTCTTAAATGTTGCAATTGTACCAGCCTCCACCATTTCCTCTGGCATTCCATACACATACAACCCTCTACGTGAAAAAGTTGCCCCTTAGGTCCGTTTTATATCTTTCCCCTCTCACCCTAAACTTATGCCCTTTAGTTCTGGATTCCCCAACCCCAGGGAAAAGACTTTGTCTATTTATCCTATCCATGCTCTCATAATTTTGTAAACTTCTATAAGGTCACCTCTCAGCCTCCAATGCTCCAGGGAAAACAGCCCCAGCCTGTTCAGCCTCTCCCTATAGCTCAAATCCTCCAACCCTGGCAACATCCTTGTAAATCTTTT
>NC_057715.1:103084733-103092585 GCF_004010195.1 Chiloscyllium plagiosum | reverse complement strand
ACCTCTCTTGCCTTTCCTGGAGTTAACCCATCTATGTGACTGTATCTGAGACTTTTCCCCCCCTTCCTATAACTGCCATCCATCACATACTGTTGCTGTTGCAAATTGCTCATCGCTTCTAACTGTATCCATTCGATCTGATAAGATTTGCAACCAATTCTTTGTAAACTTATTTTAACCACTTCAGTTCCATTTCCTTGTTCACTGTTTACTGCCCCAGTCAGTCTTCCAAGACAAATATGGCAGCACATAGTCCCTCTTCATGCTGAGCTTCAAGCTTCAAACTCTATCCATCACCAAGACTACATACTTGCAGCTTTGCATGTTGCCCGCCTGTATATCCACATATCCTTGCTGGTAATTGCCTCCTCCTCATCTGTTCTGTTTCCATTTAATTTTGCTTATCTGTCATCCACCGTGGGGTCTGGGATATTGAATTCTTACTGTCCGTCGTGGCTGACTTGGTGACGCACACACTTCCCAGTCAGATTGTGGTTTCAGAAGCTGCTTCAGGACAATTTAGGCTGACACATCAGTGCTGTACTGAGCAGTGCTGGGCAATCGAAGATCGTGGCCTGGGGAATTTCACCCTCCAGGTGGATGGCAGGAGTCAGGAAAATTCCCAGCTTCACCCCTCTACCGGCCATGACCAAAAGTGTCCACAAAGACAGGAGTTTTATCACAGGCTACACGGCTACAATCAGGGCAGTTCATGTTGGAAAGAATTCTAAAGTAGGAGCCGGCCAGGAGTTGAGGTGGGCTATTTAAAAGGTATGAGCTGAAAATGTGTTGCTGGAAAAGCGCAGCAGGTCAGGCAACATCCAAGGAACAGGGGAATCGACATTTCGGGCATAAGCCCTTCTTCAGGAATGAGGAAAGTGTGTCCAGCAGGCTAAGATAAAAGATAGGGAGGAGGGACTTGGGGGAGGGACGTTGGAAATGCGATAGTTGGAAGGAAGTCAAGGTGAGGGTGATAGGCCGGAGTGGGGTGGGGGCGGAGAGGTCCGGAAGAAGATTGCAGGTTTGGAAGGTGGTGCTGAGTTCGAGGGTTGGGACTGAGACAAGGTGGGGGTAGGGGAAATGAGGAAACTTGAGAAATCTGAGTTCATCCCTTGTGGTTGAAGGGTTCCTAGGCGGAAGATGAGGCGCTCTTCTTCCAACCGTTGTGTTGCTATGGTCTGGCGATGGAGGAGTCCAAGGACCTGCATGTCCTTGGTGGAGTGGGAGGGGGAGTTGAAGTGTTGAGCCACGGATGGGTTGGGTTGGTTGGTCTGGGTGTCCCAGAGGTGTTCTCTGAAACGTTCCGCAAGTTCGGCGGCCTGTCTCCCAATATTTAAAAGGTATACTTTAGTGCTGTGGGATTTTGTTCCAGTTATCTTTTAAAACGTGAAGTTGTTTCGTTCTCACCTCTCAAAACCTCTCACACACCACTCCCATTTTCTGTTCTTGTCTTATTCAGGCCACCTCACCATTCCCCAAGGCTCCTTGTGACCCATCCCCCAATGCCTAGGAAGCTCCCTCCTACCTCACCATAGCTCTACCTGCCTCTAATGTGTGTCATATGCTCCACCAATGCCCCATGGCACATCATACCTGCCACACCAAGCTATGCCTCTAACCCATACCCCATGGCCCCTTGTGTTCCAATGGTAAGCAATGCCTCTACCTACCCATTTCCATTGATTCCTCATGCCTTTATACTGTATTATGGCACTTTCAAACCTACTCACACACTACATGGAATCAATAAGCCCTGCATTGACAATGAGATCATTAGAAAAGCATTCCTAACATAAAAGTATTGATAATGTTCCACCTTGTTTTTAAAAAAATACTTTTTGCTATAGGTCGATGTGCCAATCAGCAGATAGTTTAAAGTACAATAGCAGAAACTGCAAGCACCTGGAGCCACTTAATTGTACCATTGACAGAAGAATTCAGAGCTCTCAAAACAGCAAAATCTTCCAGAGAGTCAGCTGTTTCATTGAATGCCTGTGGGTTCACAAAATCTTATTGCGAATTCTTTGCTGACAATTAAGCTGGGAATTCTGAAATCATTTCCCAGTCATTATTTTCACCTGTTCACAGAGTCTCTTCTACTGCAGGCAAGTCCAGGCCTGTGACTTGCAAATTTGACATTCAGCCATTCTTCCCATCGATCTCCTCAGGTGAATGTCGAAGGTACCTTAACGTTATTTTCCAATCGAGCTGAAGCATTATCCCTGGTGTCGTGGATAATATTTATTCTTTATTTAACATTACAAAAGCAGACCATTTGGTCATTATTGCTGTTTTAATTGGTTCATTTCCTATATTACAGCTATGGTTGTGCTTCAAAGAATGTTTCATTAGCTGCAAAACCCTCGAGGACATGGAGTAATTTGGTTTGGTTTGATTTGATTTATTGTGGTCGCATGTACCTAAGAATGGTGAGAAGCTTTGTTGTGTGAGCACTACAAGCAGATCATAGCAAACAAGGGCATTCAGATCATAGGTTGCTTCGACAGAGAGAGGAATACAGGCTGAATGTTGCACCGGAGATGCACAAAGCAATGGTTGTGAAATGCAGTACGTAAGCACAAGAAAGCTATCCAATTCTGGCTTGCTTTCATACCTGTTCTCACTGACCACACATTTCTTCTCCTGCAATCAATTACGTTTGAAACGTGTTCGGTTCATTCCATGGCATTGCCCTGTACTATTACTGTGATCTTCTCCAACCTTGTGTTCCCTCTGCCACCTTCTCCCCCTCCAGTTTTGGTTCTCTTGATCTATTTGCCTTGCTCTTCCTCATCTCTTGCGAACAGAAGATTTGAGTTGCCTTAGTTCTATTCTCTGGAACTTCCTGCTTAAAGTCCTTGGTCTCTCATTCCCTTCTAATTAAAAAAAATAGCAGTCGCAACCGTTATTAATAGGATCAAGCTTTCCTATGCTAACTGTTATGCAATCATCTGTGGGTTTTTTTTGCCTTTTTATTTTTCTCTATTTCTCCTGGATGTGAAGCACTTAATAATGCTTGTCAGTTAATTATGTGGTCTCAATCAATCATAATTTCATAAAGTACAGAAACAAATCATTTGTTTTTTTTTCTTTTTTCCTCTTTTTTTTAAACCCCCCGCACTACCGCCAAACTGCGGTAGTGCTTATTTTTCCCCCAGCACCCATGGTGTGTGTGTGCAGGTGTGAGACATAGTCAAAGACACAAGGTGCATGAATCTTTATTCAATTTCCACCACCAGGAAGAAAGGAAAACACCCGAGTAGCCAGTGACAAGCAGTGCCCTTCACATCAAAAGACAATGCTGCATGATCAAAACAGTGAAGGGGAGGGCAGGGATTAAATCAAAATAGAGTTGGAGGGGGAAATAATGCACTCCACTCCCTGCGGCGCCCACCTCTCCCTGAACAACTCCAGGGAGCAAATCATTTGTAGGGGTGGCACGGTGGCCCAGTGGTTAGCACTGCTGCCTCACAGCACCAGGATCCCAGGTTCAATTCCAGCCTTGGACGTCTGTCTGTGTGGAGTTTGCACATTCTCCCCGTGTCTGCGTGGGTTTCTTCTGGGTGCTCCGGTTTCTTTCCAGGTCAGGTGAATTAGCCATGCTAAATTGTCTGTAGTGTTAGGTGCATTAGTCAGAGGGAAATGGGTCTGGGTGGGTTACACTTCGGAGGGTCAGTGTGGACTTGTTGGGCCGAAGGGCCTGTTTCCACACTTGGGAATCTAATCTAGATAAACTACAATGTGGCAGCTTTTGGAAATAGCAGTTCAGGCAGTATCACAACAGCAACACTATAATTGTCAGTTGTCTAATTGCCAAACAATGTCTTATTTTAATTTCTGGTTAATGTTTGGAGACTTTTAAGTATTGAGTTGGCTTCTGAAAAAAGCCTTTTTGTGGCAGACTTGATAGATGACATTTTGTGTATTCTAAGTATTACCAACCTGAAACACCAGTAGAATGTGATAATTGTTCTCAGATCAAAAAAGGCATTATCAAACTGTGGGGAAGACAGTGTAGAACATCAAAAGGACATTGACATACAGGTGAAATGAGTGGACAGCTGGCAGATGAAGTTCATTGCCGAGAATGGTGAGATGATACATTTTGATGGAAGTGTGGAGAGTCCGTATAAAGTAAACAGTACCACTATTAAGTTTGTGCAGGAGCAGAGAGACCATCATAGAGCCTATCAGAGTTGTATGATTAGCTTTAAGTCTAGATGCAGAAGATGTAGAATTCTTAATGAGTGTTGTCTGCATCTTCACAAAGATGAGGGATGATGAAAATATTCTGGCTAAAGAGGAGGAATGAGAAACATTAGATATAATAAGTATAATGAGAGAGGAAGTACTGGACAGTTTGGAATCCTTGACCATGGATAAAACAGCAAGGCTGAATGCTTTGTATTCTCCTGCTCCTTGGATGCTGCCTGACCTGCTGGGCTTTTCCAGCATCACATTCTCAACTCTGATCTCCAGCATCTGCAGTCCTCATTTTCTCCTCCCTGCATCGTATTCCAGGCTGTTAAAGAATGCTAGGGAGAGATGGTGGATGCTGTGATCATTTTCCCATCCTTACTAGAAACAGATGATGTTCCAAAGGGTCAGACGTTTGTGAAACTTGTACCATTTTCCTTTAAAAAAAGTAGTGATGATAGGCTGGTAAGACTAATTATTAGAATCAATTCTGAGAAATACAATATATTATCACTTAGGCATGGATTAATTAGGCTTGGTCAACATAGTCTTGTAAAGAGAAAGTTGTGCTTTACTAAATCGAATTTTCTGATGTGTAAGAAAGAGAGTTGATGAGGGTGGTGCAGTGGCTGTTGGCACATGGATTTTAATAAGGCATTTGACAAGAAAAGTAAAATTCCACAGGATTCTGAGAAATGTGGTGCATTAGATCAATAATTGGGTCAGTGACAGGAAACAGAGAGTAATTGTTATTTTTTGCTTTATTCATTCATGGGATGAGGGCACGGCTGAATAGGCCAGCATTTATTACTCATCCCTAATAGTCCAGAGGGCAGATCAGAGTTAATCATATTGCTGTGGGTCTAGAGTCACATGTAGGCCAGACCAAGTAAGGATAGCAGTTTCCTTCTCTAAAGAACATTAGCAAACCAGATGGGTTTGTCCAACAATGGATTTCATGATCACCATTAGATTATTAATTCCAGATTTTTAATGATTTCAAATTCCATCATTTGCCATGGTGGGATTTGCACCCAGGTCCCTGGAATATTATCAGGGAGACTGGATTAATAGTCCAGCAGCTGTACCACTAGGCCACCATCTCCTATCAGTTGAGGTTTTGATAAATGAATGTGGTGTCCAATAGGATTCAATTGAGCTCAGTGTTGGTCCCTTCATGTTCTTGCATATATTTAATGGTTTGCATTAGATTTTCCATGCAGTTGATTCTGAAGACCCTAACTGTTGTCATCAACATAATGTAAATGATTTGGCTAAGTGGGTAGCAAAATGGCAAATGGTATTCGCTCCAGAGATGTGGGCGGCACGGTGGCAGTGGGCGGCATGGTGGCACAGTGGTGAGCACTGCTGCCTCACAGCGCCAGAGACCTGGGTTCAATTCCCGCCTCAGGCGACTGACTGTGTGGTGTTTGCACATTCTCCCCGTGTCTGCGTGTGTTTCCTCCGGGTGCTCCGGTTTCCTCCCACAGTCCAAAGATGTGCAGGTCAGGTGAATTGGCCATGCTAAATTGCCCGCAGTGTTAGGTAAGGGGTAGATGTGTAGGGGCATGGGTGGGTTGCGCTTCGGCGGGCAGTGTGGACTTGTTGGGCCGAAGGGCCTGTTTCCACACTGTAAGTAATCTAATCTAATGTGTGGTTATGCATTTGGGTATTGCATACCCCATAAACGGGAGTTTAGTTGAGAGAGGTAGAGTGGATGAGAGACCATGGACAGGTCTCAGAAGATGGCAGATATATACATATATATATATATATATATATATAATATCAGCAAATGGCATCAGTTCCTTTATTGGATATGGTGTGAAATACAAACACATGGATGTAATACTGGAACTATATAAAACACTGGTTAGGCCACAGTTGGTCACTGCTTTACAGGAAGAGCATAATGGCTCTGGAGAGTGTACAGAGGAGATTTACATGAATATCAGAGGAGATTTACATGAATTGCAGTTTTGAGGAAAGGTAAGCTAAAGTCGTTTTCATTACAACAGAGAAGACTGATGGGTGACTTAATTGAGGTGGATGCAATCATGAGGGGCCTAGACAGAGTAGATGTGAAAACTCCCTTTCCTAATGGAAAGGTCAATTACCAGGGGGCACTGAGTGTGTGATTTTGTTTTAGCAGGATGAGAAGGACTAAGAGGAAAAGGTTTTTCACCCAGGAGTTGGTGGATATCTGGAATTGCTGCCCAGTATGCCGCTGGGGGTTGAAATCCTCAACCTGTGTATAAGATATCTTGATTTGCAGCTCGTGTTGTAACCTGCAGGACTATGGGCTCCAGTGCTAGAAGCTGCACATAGGATGGACTGTTAGTTCTGTATTTTTCTCCATACACATGATGGGCTCAATTGCCTGTTTCCATGATTTCTTTGGACATTTTTAACATTTTTGAGATTCTAAGGTTTTGTGGGTGTAAATGTGTATAAGGGTGGCAGGAGATAGCAGACAATGAAATATACAATATCATTAGAGGAAGTGGTGGAGGCTGGTAGAATTGCAATATTTAAAAGGCATTTGGATGGGTATATGAATAGGAAGGGTTTGGAGGGATATGGGCTGGGTGATGGCAGGTGGGACTAGATTGGGTTGGGATATTTGGTCAGCATGGACAAGTAGGACCGAAGGGTCTCTTTCTGTGTTGCACATCTCTATGACTCTATGTGAAAGCAGTTCATTTAGTCTATCAAGTCCACACCAATCCCTGGAAGAGGATCCCACCCAGACTCACCCCACACTATTCAATCCCTGTAACCCTACATTTGCCATGGCTAATCCATCTAACCTGTATGTCATTGGACTGTGGGAGGAAACCCACACAGACACAGGGAGAATGTGCAAACTCCACACAGTTAAAAATCATGCAACACCAGGTTATAGTCCAACAGGTTTAATTAGAACTCACCCCACACTATTCAATCCCTGTAACCCTACATTTGCCATGGCTAATCCATCTAACCTGTATGTCATTGGACTGTGGGAGGAAACCCACACAGACACAGGGAAAATGTGCAAACACAACACAGTTAAAAATCATGCAACACCAGGTTATAGTCCAACAGGTTTAATTGGAAGCACACTAGCTTTCGGAGCATCGTACCTTCATCAGGTGATTGTGGAGGGCTCAATCCTAACACAGAATTTATAGCAAAAATTTACAGTGTGATGTAACTGAAATTATACATTGAAAAATTGATTGTCTGTTAAGTCTTTCATCTGTTTGAATATAGTGATAGTTTCACTTCTTTCATGAGTAAATCAAAAAACCTTTTTTTTAAAAAGTTGCATTCTCAAGTTAGCTGTTAACAATGGTCTTAGCTAGACAATATGTTGAAGGTAAAAACAAGGCATGCTCCTGCCCCACTGAACTCATCTCTACCTACCTCGACACTGTCCTATCCCCCCTAGTCCAGGAACTCCCCACATACGTTCGAGACACCACCCACGCCCTCCACCTCCTCCAAGACTCCCGTTTCCCCGGCCCCCAACGCCTCATCTTCACCATGGATATCCAACCCCTCTACACCTCCATCCGCCATGACCAGGGCCTCCAAGCCCTCAGTTTTTTCCTCTCCAGACGTCCCCAACAGTACCCTTCCACCGACACTCTCATTCGTTTGGCCGAAATGG
>NC_057715.1:103047865-103082902 GCF_004010195.1 Chiloscyllium plagiosum | reverse complement strand
CCCTCCTCTAGCTTATCTCTCCACACTTCAGGCTCTCTGCCTTTATTCCTGATGAAGGGCTTTTGCCCGAAACGTCGATTTCGAAGCTTTTCGGATGCTGCCTGAATTGCTGTGCTCTTCCAGCACCACTGATCCAGAATATGTTGAAGATGTTAGCCCCCTGTGTTCTCTATCTATGCCATGATTCTAATCTAAAAAGTGAGATAATGGAGTTTTACATGAATGCATGCAGTTTTTGAGCAAAGTACAATATAACTCTGCAAGTGCAAATTCACCCCACAAAATATATGTGTGCATGTGGGTCTTTGTGTGTGTGTGTCTGTCTGGGTTGGAGGTTGTGAGTGTGAGAAAGTGTGTGTGTGTGTAGTGAGTGTCGAGTGTATTAAGTCTGTGAGGGGGTGCATATGGGAGTGTGTGTATTTGTAAGGATGTGCATGGGTTTCTGTGCGCGTCTGTGTATATGTGTCCTTGTGCATGTGTGTATAGGAGTGTGTGTGTGTGTAAGAGTGTCTGTGTGTGTGTGTATAGTGCAATGGTGGTCGCCTGTAATGTGACATGAACCCAAGGTCCTGGTTGAGGCCCTACCTATGGGACTGAACTTAGCTATCAGCCTCTGTTCGGCCACTTTTCTCTGCTGCCTGTCCAGAAGTCCGCCTTGGAGGATGGTCACCCGAAGGTCCGAGGTCGAATGTCCTGGACCACTGAAGTGTTCCCCAACAGGGAGGGAACCCTCCTGTCTGTTGATTGTTGTGCGGTGCCCATTCATCCGCGTTCGTAGCCTTTGCTCAGTTTCCCCAATGTACCATGCCTCAGGGCATCTTTGCCTGCAACGTATTAGATAGACAACATTGGCTGAGTCACATGAGTACCTGCCATATACAAGGTGGGAGTGTAATGATGGTACACCACATCCATGCACGCCAAGAACAAAAAACTGGAGAGACTTAGCATTCTCACCAGTAATAGCAAAACCCGCCCTGGAACCACAGTAGACAACATTATCACTGCGGGGAAGTCTATTATCAACTTATCGGACCACACCCTTCGACCGGAAGAGATTGAAGTCTTGAGTAGGGGTCTCAACTTCTGCCCCACCACCAAAATGGACCAGTTGGTTCTGGCAGCAGACATGGAGGAGTTCATCAGACGAATGAGACTCCGGGAATTCTTTCAAGGTGCCAGCAGTGATCCCAATGAGCCCACTGATGAACTAGAACAGTCATCACAGGGATCTATAGAGGAGCGACCAAAGAAGGTGTCAACTTGGACCCCACCGGAGGGTTGCTGCCCTGGGCTTGACATGTCTGCTCAAACCGTCAGGAAATATATAAATGCCAGATTCATCAGCCGTACCCAAAAGGTAGAGCAAAACATCACCCGTTCACAACACAATGCCATCCAGGCTCAAAACCAATCACAACATTGTCAATAAAACCAGCAGATAAAGGAGGAGCCATTGTCATTCAGAATAGAACAGATTACTGCAAGGAAGTGTACTGACAACTGAACAACTAGGAACACCACAGGCAACAACCAGCTGATCCAACCAAAGAACACATGCATGAATTAAACATACTGATCAGAACTTTGGATCCAGTCCTTCAGAGTTCCCTACGTGCCCTCATCCCACGTACTTCTCATGTAGGTGACTTTTACTGCCTTCCAAAGGTACACAAAGCTTTGTACACCCCAGTCCAACACCAGCATCTCCGAATCAAACTCCACACAGTCAGCCAAGGGTGGAATCAAACCTAGCTTCCTGGCACTGAGGCATCAGTGCTAGTCACTGGGTTGCCATAACTCCTGAACCTTCTTTATCAATCTTGTTTGTTACCTTCTGAAAGAATTTGAATAAATTTGCAAGGGCATGACTTTACCTTCATGAAGCTATGCTGACTTTACTTGATCATATTATGTACTCCTAAATGCTCTGCTGTTCCATCCTTCAGCATTTCGATTCTAGGTTTCTCCCAATGCCAGATGTTAAACTAACTGGCCTATTACTACAAGTTTTTGTTTTCCTCCCCTTTTGAATAAGCGAGGTACATGAGCAGTTTTCCAGTCATCTGGGACTTTTCTGGAATCTAAGGAATCTTGGGATATTACTGGGGCATCCACTGTCTTTGTAGCTACTTCCTTTAAAATCCAACTTGCACCTCATTAGGTCCAGAGGATTTATTGTCCTCTAACCCCATTAGTTTATCTAGTACTTTTTCTGAAGTGATAATAATTGTATTTATTTATTTGACCCTTCCTTTTCTCCCTTGATTATTTGATATTTTTGGAATGCTATTACTGTCTTCTGTCATGAAGACTGCAACGTGTTTATTCAGCACGTCTGTCATTACTTGATTTCCTCTTCTTTATTTCACCAGCCTCATTCTCTAATGCCCTAAATAATGTATATAACTTATTTATTTGTAAAAGTCATTTTAATAATGTTTTGTTTGGCATAGTTTCCTTTTGTGCTCTATTTCTCTATTAATAAAGTCAAGAATTCCATATGCTTTTTTGAAAGAAATCGCAGAATGCTGTGCCACCCTCAAGGATCTGTGCTGCCAAATGTTTCTGTCCCACATACCCTCGAAGATAATATCATTTTATCCGTATTTGCCTCATTATTTCTTCTACCAAAATGCGTCACTTCATATAAATGGGAACTGATGCTGGTAGTTCTTTTATTCACGTCCATTGTATCAACATAGTTCCATTTTGCCGCAAATATCTGCTCTAAGGCAGCCTCTGAACCATGAATCAAATAATGCCGTGATCTATTTAAATCTGATTGTCATGAAATGAAGTTTGATATTCTCACGTCAGAGATTAGTTTAAATATAGATATTGACCTGGTTATGACTGTGCCATCATCTGGATTTAAATAAAAAAAAAACCATTGAATCTAGATTTGATTAAATCAAAGACTTATTGTCTATCGGTTTTGCTCCCATCTTCAGAAATTACTGTGTAGAGTTGAGAATGATGGTTTTGAAACTCTTTTAACTTATTTTGTAAAATAAATACAGCAGAAGAGTTAAGTTAAATAGAAAATAGGATTAAAATAGCAAGAAATAAATATTTGAAACTTAACTCTTTGCCTTTTTGATACAGATTTTGAATAACTTTCATTCAGTCATGAAATGTGGTTGGCTCTAGCAAGGGAATGTTTTTTACCCTACCTAACTGACCACTGCCTTGTTGCTACAGTTCGTCTGGTATAGAAGAGTAGGATTTGGGGAAGAACCAGGAATCTTGGTGAGGCATCTCATCAAAGAGATGGTCTTATACCATCTCAAAACAACTTCATTTCTGTTCTTAGAAACAACTTAAATTTGTCGTTAATCCTTTCCTAATTACGGTCCATCGTAGTTTTACCAATTCCATGAGGAAACCAGCAATGTGCTTTTCAATATCTGCTCAGCTGTCATCCTAATTGGCCAGAATGTCTGTATGTTGTAACGGTAGTTTGCATTGAAGTGGGATTGTGGAATCTGTGGAACTTTTGCTTTGTTTCTCCTTAGGCTATCAGTTCAGTTGTGGGAGTAGAAAATATATGTTTTCTTTCAAAATGTAATAAAGTTGAAATGGGGTGGGAAGCTAATAGAATGAGTCTCTCTCCTCATTTCACTTGTCCATTACTCTCTCTCACTGCACCCCCCAGGTCCACCTATCGTATTCCCAGTGCCCCTTCCCCCTACCTTTTATCTCAGCCCGCCTGACACACCAGCCTCATTCCTGAAGAAGGGCTTATGCCCGAAACGTCGATTCTCCTGCTCCTCGGATGCTGCCTGGCCTGCTGTGTTTTTCCAGCATCACATTTTTCAACTCTGGTCTCCAGCATCTGCAGTCCTCACTTTCTCCACATTCCTCTCTTCAGAAGTGGATCTGCAATTCCAAGCCCAGATTTTTTGTGGGACTTGTATATTTAGCTTTTTAAGGTATTTTGATTTGATTTTTATTTTCTAGGTCAGTTTCCAGATTAATTTTCAGCAGTAACCTGTTTTCCAACTGGTACAAAACATTAAACTTTTCAACATTCAAAAAATATAATTAGATAAGGTCATCTTAGGTATGTGACATTTGGGTAATGTAATTCAGTGGCCCTGAACTTGCAGTGGAAGATCACTTGGCTGGCTTGAATTTGATTTGACCTTACATAGGAACCAGGATGGCACCAGGGTGAGGAAATTCAGGGAAGTGGATAGAGCAGGGAGAGGAGGTTGACACAAACAGAAGGGGGTTCAGGGGAAATTTAATGGTTCATTCTTCACTGGCAAGATTGTTGATAAATTAGAAGATTCAAATTTAAGATAATTGGCAACAGAAATAACTCATGGGAGGTGAGGAAAAATATGTTTACGTAGATGGCTATGAGCTTGAATTCATTGCCTCAAAGATGGTGGAAGATTCTTAAAATTATATTCGAGACTGGTAGCTTCTAAAGAGAATTTCGACTTTTAAGTTTATAGCTTTAAAAAAGTAAAGGTTTAACGTTTTGAAAGAATTTTTACTGTAACTATAGAGAAAATACTATTAATTAAACACCAGAGACAGCTAATTAATGTTTCTACTTGGATGCAAGGCTCTTCTTTTTTAAGCAATTGAGGGTGACTTCCATTCCTTCCAGTGTTGTGGGTCCTGAGGTGACTAAACAGTCCAATACACAGTCCACTAACCGTGTCCCATGTGATGTTTGCTGAAGCAAGTGTGTGTGTGTTGTGGTACAACTTATGGGCGGCACAGTGGTTAGCACTGCTGCCTCACGGCGCCAGAGACCTGGGTTCAATTCCTGCCTCAGGCAACTGTCTGTGTGGAGTTTGCACATTCTCCCGGTGTCTCCGTGGGTTTCCTCTGGGTGCTCTGGTTTCCTCCCACAAGTCCGAAAACGTGCAAGTTAGGTGAATTGGCCATACTAAATTGCCTGTAGTGTTAGTTGAAGGGGTAAATGTAGTGGAATGGGTCTGGGTGGGTTGCTCTTTGGAGAGTCGGTGTGGACTTGTTGGGCCAAAGGACCTGTTTCCACACTGTAAGTAATCTAATCTAATAAACTTATACACTTAATGGTAAGGTCCTGGGGAGTGTTGCTGAACAAAGAGACCTTGGAGTGCAGGTTCATAGCTCCTTGAAAGGTAGATAGGATAGTGAAGAAGATGTTTGGTATGCTTTCTTTTATTGGTCAGAGCATTGAGTAAAGGAGTTGGGAGGTCATGTTGTGGCTGTACAGGACATTGATTAGGCCATTTTTGGAATATTCTGTGCAATTCTGGTCTCCCTCCTATCAAAATGATGTTGTGAAACTTGAAAGGGTTCAGAAGATTTACAAGGGTGTTGCCAGAGTTGGAGGATTTGAGCTATAGGGGGAGGCTGAGTAAACTGGGGCTGTTTTTCACTGGAGTGTTGGAGGTTGATGGGTGATCTTATAGAGGTTTACAAAATTATGAGGGGCATGGATAGGGTAAATAGGCAAAGTCTTTTTCCTGGGGTGAGGGGATAATAATGGGCAATAAATAGTCTTTTAGCTAACGATGCTTATATCCTGTGAATTAATATTTTAAAATTTGCAAGTGTGTCTGCACTGTGAAGTATTCCACTGTTGACCTTCACTCCCAGCTCTAAGACTATGACATAAACTTTGCTACGTGTTGATTCAGTTACACAAACAGAATGCGTGGGGTATTCTTCACTGCTGTTTAAAACTGGGAAAAGAAATTAAATCACAATTTTCTTGTAGACAGGTTGTCATAATAGGGAGAGAGAGTAATTTTAAGACTCACAGTTTGCCCATGACACTACACTTAAATGTACAGTTCTAACACATGATAATCTAATAAAGCAACAGATATAAAATATAATCATAAAAATTCCGTAAAAACTTATAACGAGATTCAACAGTAACTTTTAAAAGCATTTAAATACATGCAAGGTTTTTGAAAGACTGTGAATAATTTAATAACTTTCAAAGTGTTGGCACAAACACGTTGGTTACAAAGGCCTTGTGTGCAGTTTGATCTTAGAAACTGCCAAAATCTTCTGAATCTATTCCTTTATGTTAACTGTTAGTTGTGATGATGATGTGTTTTTCCCATCAATATAAAACATAGAAATTCTTATCCCTTTTTAAAGGAATTTAGTTTTCCATTGAATGTCACTTTTAATAAGTAATGTCTGTAGATGGCTTATTCACTTGGATAATCAGTGTACAATAACTCACTCTGTATCTGAGGTAACATTCACAGCAAAAAGAAATTACAGGCGTAGATTTCTCCTTGGCTGGGTTTGGAGGCCATCGGGATTGGCAATGCTGTCCTCTGCACCTGATTAACTAACTTGAATCATTGTCATTTACGCATTATCTTTGACGCCCCGACACCAAGATCAATACAAATTGTGTAAAAGTCAGACACATTACTGCCAGACACATTATCCAGACTAATATGGTCATGCTGTTACATTCCATGTTCCTACTTCATTATGAGGAGTATTTGTTATAGTTGAGTAAATTTGGCACCAGATGTTTCTGTTTAATCTTACATTTTACAGACAAATGACTTTCCCCAATATTGCCAATTATGATCTTACGGGAAAGTCTCAATTAACTGTAAATGCCTCTGACAAAGAATGAAGTGAGTTACTTTGATCAAGAAGGGAAGTCAAGTGGACACATTGTAGTTCAATCTGGGATTTCTGTTCTTTGCATATTTACTCTTGATAAAGTCAGGTTTGCTAAATGTTTGTAAACTCATCTAAAGAGCTATAGATGGCAATGTGTGACATACAAGTGACAGAGAGTCATCGGGAGTTGTGACATCTGAGCATGGATCAGCGGTTGATGTTCACTGCAATGGGAAGTACAAATGTCAAATACCAGGAACCTGATGAGCCAGATCTCATTCTCAAGCCTTCGGCACTGGGACAGAGCTAATGCTTCAAACAGAATTGTACAGAATATAGAAAAAGATCAACTTGCCTTCATTAAGAGAGGGAAATATGTTTTGCTGAAGGGTATGATTTGAATCAAGATCATTGAAGTCAACAGCAGTTGAAACACAATGCCAAATAGATGATTTTATTCCTGTCTATAATGAGAAAAGATCAGTCAGAGGTAACCCATCAGATTCATAGAAATGAATGATGAAAATTATAGGCAGGATAAAAAAACGTCCTATTAATAAGAATAAATTGGTTAGAAATGGCTATGCTCATGGACAAAATATCTGGTTTATCTTTTTTGTACAACCTCTTGTGTTCTTTACCTTAATATATTTCTGTTTTTTTTTTCTGTTTATGATTCTTGCTCTACAACACTTTGCTGCTTCACCTGATTTCCAACTTTTTTTTCCCCAAAGACCTTATCAAATGCGACCAAGTAACAGTGGATGTGCAAGTGGGTACCACAATGGGGGGAGAAAGAGGCAGTAATAAAGGTAGGTAAACCAAAAGGAGCCCTGACAGTTGTGGCCACAAGAAACCAGGAGCTGGCACTGTTGCCTGGAGTAGGCAGAGTCGGTGGGCATCTGGGACTGTAAGTAATCAGGGGCGAAGGGGCATGGAATACTGAGCATTGCTACACTTTGGTTCTGGAACATTCAAACATGTAAGTTTGTGATCTGGCAGGATAGGAGAGAAACGATAAAGTATTTTTGCAGGTTATAATGATCTAGAATACATTACTTGAAAGATTGGGGCGGGGGGTGCAGACTCATTAGTAACATTCAAAAGGAATTTGAATAACACAAATTTGTTCCTGAGTTCCTTACTGTCTTGGTTCAAACATGGGCAAAACTTTGCCCCCTGATACCCATTGATTCCAGTTTTCCTCAGGCTCCTTGATGCCACACTCATTCGAACGCAGCCTTGATGTCAAGAGCTGTCACTCTCACCTTACCTCTGGAATCCAGCTCTTTTATTCATGGTTGAACCAAGGCTGTTATGATGCCAGGACCTTGGTGGAACCCAAAGTGAGCAGGTTATTGCTGAGCAGGCACCACTCGGTGGAGTTGTTGATGACACCTTCCACCACTTTACTTTGTGGGCAGCACGGTGGTACAGTGGTTAGCACTGCTGCCTCACAGGGCCAGAGACCCGGGTTCAATTCCTGCCTCAGGTGACTGACTATGTGGAGTTTGCACATTCTCCCCGTGTCTGCGTGGGTTTCCTCCGGGTGCTCCAGTTCCCCCCCACAGTCCAAAAATGTGTGCAGGTTAGGTGAATTGGCCATGCTAAATTTCCCATGGTGTTAAGTGAAGGGGTAAATGTAGGGGAATGGGTCTGGGTGAGTTGTGCTTCGGCGGGTCGGTGTGGACTTGTTGGGCCAAAGGGCCAGTTTCCACACTGTAAGTAATCTAAATGTAGAAAAGTTAGTCCAGAGAAGGCTCATGAGGCTGACACCAGGTATAGATAAACTTTACTGATGATGGAGAATACATTGAAGGGACAGTAATTGGCTTGGTTATTTTCTGCAGACATTCCTAGGCAGTTTTCCACATTACCAGTTAGAAGCTAGTGTTGTAGCTGTACTGGAACAGCTTGGCTAGGATGCAGCAAGTTCAGGAGCAAAGGTCTTTAGTATATTTGTCAGACTCCATATCCATTGCCTCTCTTAATTCTTGATGTTTCTTGGTACTTCTTGATATCACTTGCAGCGAATTGACTTGGCTGAAGATTAGATTTTGGATTAGTGGTGCTGGAAGAGCACAGCAGTTCAGGCAGCATCAGAGGAGCAGCAAAATCAACGTTTCGGGCAAAAGCCCCCTACAGTATGAAAACAGGCCCTTTGGCCAACACGTCCACACTGACTCTCTGAAGAGAACCCACCCAGACCCATTCCCCTATCCTATATTTACCTGTGACTAATGCACCTAACACTATGGGCAATTCAGCATGACTAATTCACCAAACCTGCACATCTTTGGAATGTGGGAGGAAACGGGAGCACCCGGAGGAAACCCACGCAGGCATTGGGAGAATGTGCAAACTCCACACAGGCAGTCGCCCAAGGCAGGAATTGAACCTGGGTCCCTGGTGCTGTGAGGCAGCAGTGCTTACCACTGAGCCACAGTCCCGCCCGAAGATTGGCAGTAGTGATGCTGAGGACCTCTGGGGGAGACCAAGATGGATCATCAGTTAGGCAATGGGATCAGCATTATTATATCTTGATTGTTGCAAATAATTTTCTCCTGCATTGATTTGGATGGGGATATGTGTGGAGCCTGCTTCTCCAGCGAATTGTTTAATTGTCCACTACCTTTCACTCATGGATGTGGCAGGACGGCAGAGATTAGATCTGATCTGGTGGTTGTGGAACTGCTTAGTTGTGTCTATCACTTGCGGCTTATGATGTTTGGACATAGCTAGTCGTATTTGGGAGTTTCACCAGGTTGACATCTCATTTTCAGATATGTCTGGTACTGCTCCCGAATGCCCTCCTGCACTCTCCATTGAACCAGGGTTAATCCCCCGGTGGGGGATATGATTGACCAAGGGTTGGAGATTGTGTTGGAGTACAATTGTGCCACTGGTAATGGCTCACAGCACCTCATGGATGTCGAGTCTTGAGTTGCTCGTTCTGTTCAAAGTCTACCCCATTTAGCATAGTGATAGTGCCACACAATACATTAGCCAGCACAACATCGAGGGCTGAAGGGCCTGTACTGCGCTGCACTGTTCGATGTTCTATGTTCTAATATGATGCAGGATATTCTCAATGTGAAGATGGGCTAACGACTATGGGGTGGTCACTCCTATTGATATTGTCATGGACAGATGCATCAGCGGATTGGTTGAGGATGAGGTTCAAATATGTCTTTCCCTCTCATTGATTCCCTCACCACCTGCTCAAACCCAGTCTAGCAGCTACGTCCTTTAGGACTTGACCAGCTTGAACAGTCCACGTGCTGCCCAGCTATTCTTGGTAACAGGCATTGAAATGCTCCACCCAAAATTTCATTTTGTGCCCTTGGTATCCTCATTGCTTCACTAAGGTAAAGCAGAATGGAGGTGGAGTGCAGGGATGGTACACAGTAATCAGTATGAGGGTTCCATGCTCATCTTTGATTTTATTTGATCTTATGCCATTTGACTTCATGGAGTCTGGAGTCAATGTTGAGACCTCCCATAGCATCTCCTCTGTATGCCATTATGGTGTCGCCTGTGCTGTGGTATAGGACGTGTCAAGGGATGGTGTTAGTGTTGCCTGGGCCATTGTTTGTAACGTCATACTCAGGAAATGAAAGACAATGTCCAGCTCTAGACAGCTCTCTGATTTTAGGAAGGAAGACTTTGCATGGTAGACAGGGCCGTGTTTACCCTAGTTTTGCTGCCAGGTGGTCCTTTTTTCATTCATTTTCTTGAGATTTTCTCCTGAATAATACAACTGAGTGGCTTGCCAGACCACTTTGGAGGGCAGTTAAGAGTTAAACACTTTGCTGTGGGTCTGGAGCCACACCTAGGCCAGACCAGGTGAGGATGGCAGATTTCCCTCCTTGAAATACATTAGTGAACCCGATGGGATTTAATCACAATCAACTGTGGTTTCATGGTCACATAGATTTTTAATTTCAGATTTGTACTGAATGCATGTTCCTCCATCTGCCTTGGCAGAATTTAAACCCAGACTGTTACCTGTATCTCTGAATTATTAGTCTCGGGACAATACCACTAAGTCATTGTCTTTCCCTATTTTACCCACTGAGCCATAAATGACACTTAAAGGGATTAAGGATGGCAGGAAAGATCCAGAAGATTTTTGTAGAGCTTCATGAGCCTTCTATTGGCCCTTCATTTTAAAGAAAATCCTTTTTACACATATAAACTTAACCATCTCTGAACAGCCTTCAAAGGTCCTTTTATGTACTCAAGTGTCTTGAAAAGAAACGCAGAAATATATCACTGGCTGCCGCTCTACTGGTGTAAGATTGATCCAATCGTACCAAATAGATTTGCATGGATCTATTTTTTCCAATTGAAAAGAAAAGCCGTGCAGAATTGGAAATCATTTCTATATAAAATAATTATTTTTTATAAAGAAAAATGACAGACTTCGGTGTTGAAGTTCTAGGCCAAAACTCAAAGTTGTGCAGACATAATCTTCTGAAGAGACCTGCTGTCTTCTTGTCACACAGTGACAAGTGCCAGTGCTCCAAGACGATACTGAAATAAGGAGGTACTGGTGAGCTATTGGAGATGCCTCCCTCCAGATTAGACACAAACTGAAATCTTGTCTGTGCCCTCAGGTAGATGCTAAGGATATTATGCTGCTATATGAAGGACAAGGGAGACTGCCTAATGTTGATTGGATTAATACTTAACCTTCAAACAATATCACTGAAACTGTTCATTTTTCACGGTATTTTTGTGTAAATCAACTGCTGCATTTTCTTGAACTTCAAAAGTCCTGCTTTTCTTTCCTCATTCTGCGTGCCCTCCTTTCTTCCCTATTTCTTTCCTTTATCATAAGAAAGTGTTATTTCACATGGTACACCAGTTTTGAACTCTGTTGGTGTTGTACTATGTCTCACAATTAGCATTTCAGTATACCTTTAAGAAATATGCTCTTGTTATCATCACTACATGTGCCCTAAGTGTCAGAGAATGTCTTAACTGGGATCACTTGAAACATGAAATGCTAATGGAAGGTTCCTGCTCTGTATAACTTCAGACCCTAAATTTAGCCCAGACATTTATGTACCTGTGAGTGTAATATTTATATATTAGTGAGCTCTATGGATTGTCTGTTGGATTCTTCAATAACATATTGTCCCATACTTTTTAAAAATATTATGACATAACATTAGCATTGCTGCATCAATAGAGATCATGGGCAAAACTCACATCACAGATTTGTTAAGATACCCATGTAACAGGATAGATCTGTGATGTTTCTTTTTTCAGTTTGTGTCTGAAAACGTGTGGAGAATAGGAAGAGCCCAATCTGAAAAAGGAAATAGAAGGGTGTTGAGGAGAATTCGTTCCACCCAATGGGTCAGTGGGGCTCTGAAATTCATGGCCTCAAGAGTGTTGGGAGCACTAAACTATCATTGCATTTAAAAAGGTACTTGAATATGTACTTGAAATGTTGTAACCTGTGGACCTGGAACTGGGATTAAGTGGGATTAATCTAGTTCTCTTCTTCTTGGCTGGCACAGACCCAACAGGCCAAATGGCATCCTTCTGCAATGTAAATATTCTCCGTTTTTAAAAAGACAAGACTAAGAGGATCTGAATTTTCCAGCACCAAAAGTGGCTTTTTATATATCATTGAAGAAATCATTGAAGGAATCATAGAATGCTTATAGTGTGGAAACTGGCCCATCAAGTCCACAGCAACCCTCCAAAGAGCATCTCACCCAGACCCACTCCCCCTGCCCTATCACTGTAATCCTGCATTTCCCATGGCCAATTCACCCAGCCTGCACATCCCTGGACACTATGGGCAGCTTAGCATGGCCAATCCAGCTAACCTGCACATCACTGAACTGTGGGACAAAACTGTAGCACCCAAAGGAAACCCATGCAGACACAGGAAGAACATGCAAGCTCCACACAGATAGTGACCCAAGGATGGGATCGAACCTGGGGCCCTGGCACTGTGAGGCCGTAATGCTAACCGCTAGGTCTCCATGCCACTCTTATATGATATGATCAAGGAAATGGTGGAGGCTGTATTTCCAAACAATTTTAAGCCACTGCAGTCCCATGACAGCACTTATGTCTCACAGTGACTAACTGTGCTTTGCATGTAATGGATGATAAGGCAATTTCCCTGTCTGTACAGCAGATAGTGCTGATTGATTAATCTTTAAAGCTCCTTGTATTGAATTCCCAATCTGGTAAACTGAAGATATCCTTAACAACTAGAACTGTCCTGAATGCATATCTCCCTTGAACTACAGAGAGGAAAGTCCCTAGCAACAATGACGTCAACAACAGTTGACTGGGCAAATTTCATAATGGATCCAATGAGATGAGCAGTGCAATGGCAGTGGTGTTCAAAAAAGAACTTACTGTCATACAAAGACCAGTCTCAAGGCAAGAAATCCACTTGTTGAACAAAACAGTCCTAAAAAACTGAAGAGTTAAGAGGCAACATAAAACTACTAATGAAAAAAGTATACAATAAACTGAATGGTACAGAAAAAGTGACAAAGCAGATAATAAGAGCTACAAAAGGGACAAGAAATGAAACATGGAAATGATATCAAAATTTATATGAAAACTTTCACGAAAGACATTAAAAAAAGAGTGTAGCTACAAGTAACATGGATCTCTTGAAAACTGCTAAATGTTATGTTTCAGTGAAATTAAGGAATTGGTGGAGAAATGAAATAATTGCTAACATCAATATTTACAGTGGAAAGAGACCAATATATCCCAAAGAAATTATTATTGAATTGGGGCAGGAACTCAACTAAATCAACAGCAGTGGAGACATGGAAAGCATTAGCGTGATAAAACCCCAGGATCAGATCGTTTCCAAACTGGTGTTTTAAAAGAGGAATGTGACAACATTGCAAATGTTGCATATATAATCTTCTACAGTTTACTGGATGCAGGAACCATTTCTTTAGATGAAAGAGATATGTACGCCATTTTCCTTGGGGCGGCACAGTGGCTCAGAGGTTAGCACTGCTGCCTCAAGCACCAGGGTCCCAGGTTCGATTCCAGCCTCGGGTGACTGTCTATGTGGAGTTTACACATTCTCCTCGTGTCTGCATGGGTTTCCTCCAGGTGCTCCCACAGTCCAAAGACGTGCAGGTCAGGTGAATTGGCCATGCTAAATGGCCCCATAGTGTAAGTTCAATTAGTCAGAGGGAAATGGGTCTGGGTGGGTTACTCTTCGGAGGGTCGGTGTGAACTGGTTGGGCCAAAGGGCCTGTTTCCACATTGTAGGGAATCTAATATAAAAAAAATGCACTATTAAGAAAGGTAAGAGAACTAAAGCAGGTATACAGATGGGTGATGGTGCACTGTAAAGAGGAGCTCCAGTCTGACAATACTGACTGAATTCTTTTGAAGAGGTAGTTAAAGTAGTAAATAAAGGAGTACCTATGAATATTACATACGGGGAGCTTCCAAATATAATTGACAAAGTCCCTCACTTACAGATGCTTAATTAAGGCAATTATCAAAATAACTCTCATAAGGGATTGTTAGTTAAAATTGGAGCTCATGAAATTGAAGATAAGTTATTGATCTGGTTACAAAACAGATTGAGTGGAAGGAAACAGAGTAGGGATAATGAGGGAATGCTAAATAGAGGGGTGTACCTGACGGTGTCCTATAAGGATGTATGTTGGACCTCACTGTATTAGTGAACAACTTTAATGATGGAATAGAAAGCTAGATATCTAAATTTGTCAATTAAAGAAATGTATCATAAGCAGTGTAGATGAAAAATAGAATTATGAACATATTAATAGAATTGAGGCAAATGGATTTCAATGTAGTCTTTGAAACGAAAATTGTAGAATTGGCCAGGCTAAATTACCCGTAGTGTTAGGTGAAGGGGTAAATGTAGGGGAATGGGTCTGGGTGGGTTACACTTCGGCGCGTCGGTGTGGACTTGTTGGGCCGAAGGGCCTGTTTCCACATTGTTAGTAATCTAATCTGTTAGTAATCTAATGTACTTGCTGCGTGGTATACAGCTAGAAACAATGGAGGTCTAAAGAACCAGGATGTGGAGATCCATATATAATTGGAATATCATGAAAAAAATACAGAAAATGAGCACAATCAGATCGGGCAAGATCTAAATGAATGGCAGAGCAGGATTGGAGGGCTGAAAGGCCTAATCCTGGTTTGATTTTTGATGTTTTGTACAGAATTGTCAGAATGTAGAATGATGCCATTGAGTCCATTATATCTACATCCACTCTCCAAATCAGCAGTATGACTTAGAGCCATTGTATTGGCTTTGCCCCATAACCCTGCACATTATTTGAATAGAAACAATCATTGAATGCCTTGACTGTACTTGCCTTTACCACAATCTCAGGCAGTGGTCTACACCCGAACTACTCACTGTTTGAAAATGTTTTTCTCATATTGTACTTACTTCTTTTGAAAAGACTTTAAACCTGCGTTCCCTGGCAATAACAATCCTGCTCTGGACTCGGGAATTCCCCTGCCTACCCACCATTAGGATAAATATCTATACTTAGAACTTGAAGATAGGTCTGAAATCTTAACAAAAACCAGAAAACAAAGCACACAGAGGGTTTCAGTAAGGATGACAGGAAGAAATATTCCATTGGCAACCGGAGGACACAGATTTAATGATGATTGAGAAAAGCCCTGAGAGAAGATGAAGAAAGATGTTTTCAATACTAACTGTCAGATGGGGTTGGTTATATACTGGAAGAGGAAATGTTTTCAGACCTACAGGGAGAAAACTGAAGTGTAGGAATCCTTGGCAAGCTCTGCTTGAACGAGCCAATACAGGTACAATGGGCTCAATGGACTCTTTCTACTACATAGGATTCTATCATTCTAATACTCATGAATAAAATATCATGTCATGTTAATGTTTGTGGTTACATTATTTTCGGGGGTCCTCCAGGTCATTTTTGAACATTCACTGAGTGCAGTAATCTGCAGGACAATAACCTGTTTGCACTCAATGTTGTGTTACACCACACTGGGGGAGTGGGCTGGAGATCAACTGCCCCACAGTCTTCACAAAAGTTAAAGATATTTAAAAAGTATGCAAAATATTTCAATTCACCTGTCTTTTAGACCCAAATTGATAGAAAGCATGGATCAGGTTTCTATACTTAACAATTACTATTTATTTTGAGTTAAAAATCACACAATACTAGGTTATAGTCCAACAGATTTATTTGGAAGCACTAGCTTTTGGAGCACTGCTCCTTCATCAGGTGATTGTGGAGCAGGATCATAAGACACAGAATTTATAGCAAAAGATCACAGTGTCATGCATGCAACTGATACGATATATTGAACAAAACCAGATTGCTGTTAAGTCTTTTATCTTTTAGAATGGGCTGAAGGTTTCAGTTTATTAATATGTAAATCCCAGAACTTCTTTCAAATCACATTCTTGAGACAACTTAAGGTTTTATAAAAAAAGGTGACATCTCGGCTCAGACCATGCAGTAAAGGTGTGAGGTTTCAGCCAGTCTGTATCCCAATCTTGGGAGTCAGACTGGTTCTATTTCCAAAGTAGGAATTTATAAAACGTTACATGGATTGACTGCTTGCATTGACTGCCTCCAGATTGTGTGCTTTTTGAACAAAATAGATTGTATCTGAAATTACAGTAATTGCAGATAAATTCTGTGTGTTATGATCCTGCTCCACAGCTGCCTGATGAAGGAGCAGTGCTCTGAAAGCTTGTACTTCCAAATAAACCTGTTGGACTCTAATCTGATATTGTGTGATTTTTAACTTTGTCCACCACAGTCCAACACTGACACCTCCACATCATATTTATTTTGAGTTCAGGTACAGTTAAACACTTATGAACCATTGCTACATAACTACTAATTAAAAATTGCATTCCCTTATAACTTCCCCAGTAGTCACACACTGGCAGGAAAAAGAGCTTGGGTTAAGGATGTAGGGAAACAGTTCAGTGATTCCTATTCACAAGGGTTGCTGAGATGATTCTTGTACTAATCAGAATGGTGCTTCTCAGTTATCCTTCTCTGGATACTTCCACTGGTTTGCAAAAGGCACAGTGTGGCTGGTTCACTTATAATAGATCTCTGGATTATAAGTTAACAGTTACAGTTTAAAGTAACTGCTGAAGGAATGATAATTTGGTTTTCTTCAGGCTTAAAAAGACTTAGGAGCAGAAAACATGGAGAACTCCTTAGCTTGTTCACATCCCCAAGCCGTTCCTGAGAGCTTTGTTGGCAGGAGGAAGATCTCTGTCAGTGATTCTGAAGAAGGATCACTGGACCCAACGTGTTAACTCTGCTTTCTCTGCCAGACCTACTGAGATTTTCCAGGCAACTTATGTTTTGGTTTCTGATCTTCATCAGTTCTTTGGTTTTTGTTGTCATTGACTACTGGTGCACAAACCAATCTGCTATTTGTTGCCAATCAAAGCTCCATTCATACACAACGTACAAGTAATCTCAGGTAAAGTCCTTTTAACTTCCTTTTTTTGTTTTAGAGCAGTTCAGGTTTCAGTGAGGGCAGTCACATGTTCCTCCTGCAGAATGTGGGAGCTCAGGGAGACTTCCATCATCCCTGACGACTACACATGCAGGAAGTGCACCCAGCAGTAGCTCCTGGGAGACTGTGTTATGGAGCTGGAGCTGGATGCAGTCAGGATCATCTGAGATGCTGAGCGCTTCACTGGTAAGAGTTTTAGTGAGGTGGTCACACCTAAGGAGCAGACAGAGCGTAGCTGGGTGACCACCAGGAAAGGCAAAGGGAGTAGGCAGAGAGTGCAGGAATCCCCTGTGGCTATTCCCCTTGAAAACAAGTATACCATCTTGGATACTGTTAGGGACTTGTCTCTTCAGGGGAAAGCAGCAGTATCCTGGTCGGTGGCACTATGACTAGCTTTGGGGCACAGCGGGAAAGGGTAACTGTAAACAGGACCTTAGTGATAGGAGACACGATAGTTAGGGGGACAGATAGGAGATCCTGTGGCCGCAAATGGGAATCCACGATGGTGTGCTGCCTCCCGGGTTCTAGGAGGGGCTGCAGAATGTTCTCAATGAGGTGGGCGAGCATCCAGAGGTCATTGAGCATGTAGGCACAAATGACATAAGTAGAAATAGGGATGATGTCCTACAGAGTGATCAGAGAGAGCTAGGAAAAAAGTTAAAAACCAGGACCTCGCTGGTGATAATCTCCGAACTACTTCCAGTGCCATGTGCTAGTGAGGGGAAGAACAGGATATGGCAGATTAATGCGTGGTTAAAGAATTGAGGTAGAGGGCAGGGATTCAGATTTTGAGACTATTGGGATCTTTTCTGGGGCAAAGGTGACCTGTTCAAGAAGGATAGATTGCACCTGAACTGGAGGGAGAACCAATATCTTGGCAGCCAGGCTTGCTAGTGCTACAAGGGAGGGCTTAAACGAGATTGGCAGGGGGTGGGATCCTCAACAGCAGGGAGGCAAGTGGAAGGTTTGAAGGAGATTCAGTAATCAGAAATAGTCAGGTCAGGCTGGAACACGACAGGGAGCAAGGAATGCCTGTTGGATTAAATTGCATCTATTTCAATGCAAGAGGACTGACAGGTAAGGCCAATGAACTCAGGACATGGATAGGTACGTGGGACTGGGATATTATAGCCGTTATAGAAACATGGCTAATGGAGGCAGCTTAATGTGCCAGGGTACAGGTGCTTTAGGTGGGACAAAGGTAGTGGAAGGAGGGGAGTTGCATTTTTGATTAAGGTGAGCATCACAGCAGTAACCAGAGATAAAATAGCTGAAGGATCATCCAGTGAGGCTTTGTGGGTGGAGCCAGGGAATAAGAAGGGGATGGTGATGTTATTGGGATTGTACTATAGGCCTCAAATAGTCAACAGGAATTAGAGGAACAAATATTCAGGGAGATTGGGAAGACTTGCTGGAGTAAGACTCACTAGCCTATAATTACTAGGGTTGTCCCGACTCCTCTTCTTAAACAAGGGAACAATATTTGCTATCCTCCAGTCTTCTGGCACTATTCCTGTAGACAATGATGACACAAAGATCAAAGCCAAAGGTTCTGCAATCTCCTTCCTGGTTTCCCAGAGAATCTGAGGATAAATCCCATCCAGCCTAGGGGTCCTATCTATTTTCAGATCTTCCAAAATCGCCAAAACCTCCTCTTTGTCAATCTCAATCCCATCTAATCTTGTAGCCTGTGTCTCCATATTCTCACTAACATTGCCCTTTTCCAATGTGAACACTGACGAAAAGTATTCATTAAGAGCTTCCCCTATGTCCTCAGATTCCACACACAACTTCCCACCATCCAAAGATGTGCAGGTTAGGTAAATTGGCCACGTTAAATTGTCCATTGTATTAGGTGCATTAGTGAGAGGGAGATGGGTCTGGGTGGATTTCCTTTCAGAGGGTGGGTGTGGACAGGTTGGGCCAAAGGGCCTGTTTCCACACTGTAGGTAATCTAATCTAATCTACTATGTTTGATTGGTCCTAATCTTAATCTAGTCATTCTTTTATTCCTGATATATCTATAGAAGGCCTTAGGGTTTTCCTTGATCCTATCCACCAACAACTTCTCATGTGCCCTCCTGTCTCTTCTTCACCCTCTCTTTCGATCTTTTTCTGGCTAACCTATAACTCTCAAGCCTAACTGAGCCTTCACACCTCATCCTCACATAAGCCTCTTTCTTTCTCTAGGCAAGAGCTTCAACTTCTTTAGTAAACATGGCTACCTCTTTTGACAACTACCTCCCTGCCTGATAGGTATATACTTATCAAGGACCCACAGTAGCTGTTCCTTGAATAAGCTCCACATTTCAAGTGTGTCCATCCCCTGCAATTACCTTCCCCATCCTATGCATCCTAAGTCTTGCCTAATCGCATCATAATTGTCTTTCCCCCAGTTAAACGTCTTTCCCTGTGGTATATACCTATCCCTGCCAATTTAATATAGATAAGTGTGAGGAGTTGCATTTTGGAAAGTCAAATCAAGGTAGGAGTTTCATGGTGAATGAAAGGCCCTTAAGGAGTGTAGTGGAACAGAGAGGTCTTGGAGTTCAGGTTCACAGTCCTCTGAAAGTGGACTGATAGACAGGGCAGAGAAGAATGCTTTTTGTACACTGGCCTTCATCAGTCAGGACATTGAGTATAGAAGTTGGGAAGTTATGTTGCAGTTGTACAAGACGTTGGTGAGGCCGCACTTGGAGTATTGTGCTTAGTTTTGGTCACCTTGTTGTAGGAAAGATGTTATTAAAGTGGAAAGACTGCAGAAGAAAGTTACAAGGATGTCGCCTGGACTCAGTGATCTGAGTTACAGGGAGAGGTCGGACAAACCAGGACATTTTTCTTTAGAGCGTAGGAGACTGACGGAGGACCCTATAGAAGTGCATAAGATCATGAGAGGCATGGATAGGGTGAATGCACTCAGTCTTTTTCCCAGGGTTGGGGAATCGAGGATTAGAGGGCATCAGTTTGAGGTTAGAGGGGAAAGAATAAAAAAGAACCTGAGGCACAACTTTTTTTACACAGAGGATGGTACGCATATGGAGCTGTAGCGGAAGTGGTTGAAGCGGGTACATTAACAACATTTAAATGGCATTTGGATAAATACATGGATAGAAAAAAATTAAAAGGATAATGGCCAAGTGCAGGGAAATGGGGTTAGTGTGGATGGACATTTTGGTTGGCATTGGGCCAAAGGGCTTGTCTCCATGCTGGAGGACTCTATGACTCTATTACCCTTTGGCTCCAGTTCGTCTGCAACTATTGCTGTGATGCACAGCCATGCAGACAATGTTCACAATGAGAGTGATGTTACTTGCTTTCGAACCATGTAACAATCCCTACTTTTAAAACAATTATTTCTTCATTTCAGTCCACCATTAGAACAACATTTTTGAAAATGAGAAAATGAAAAGACTTGTTTTTTTATATCGGCCACGCCAAGCCATGAGATCTTCTTTCCACCTCATTTCCAAGGTGCAACACTCACATCATTGCTTCTGGCCAATATTACAAGGTTAATTTTCGATTCTGTATGATAAATTGTTCAAGCAGTTGTATGTAGACTGAGAGCCAAATGACTATTACAATAGGGTTGCATTGTTTAAAATTTCAGCTGCACTCTGTTTGCCCTTTTCACTGACTGAACTTTTGTTCTGTGATTTTCCAAACAGATGAACTGAACTATTTGTGTAACTTGAGTGATTTTACGAAAAGAACATAAGCAGATTAACCAAACTGCACCAGAGCCAGAATACAGTGTATAGCCCGTGTTTCTTTTAAATCTAGAATGTTCCCTTATTGTTCACACAAGTAAAATTATGTTATCTGTCAGATTCTTGACCCCAAATGACGTTTGTTTGTAGAAGAGGTATTACAGGTGTATGGATGCAATTGGAAGTGAAACAGCAAATGTTTATTTAGACATTGCCCTGACCATGTCTTGAGCACCTTACTCAGACTCGGGTATCAAGCCCTTGACAAAAATGCTTTGCACTTGCACGGGGTAAAGTGCAGAGTCACTGGTGATATTAGGGTTTAAATTAAGCTTTACATGGTGTTTAAACAGGTCTTGCATTTCCTGGTACTTAGAAGATTGATTGTTTGGAATAAAGAGGTTTAATAGGGTCGACACAGAGAATCTGTCTGATAGGGGTTGCAGAAAAGAATTAAAGCTAAGTCAGTCAGGAGTGAAATCAGGAAGCACCTTTTCCATAAAAAATACAATGGAAATCTGGAACTTTCTCCCCATTGTTAGCGGATTAGAAACTTCAAGATTGAGAGACATTTGTCCATAAAAATGCATATTGTAAGAAATGATTGTCTTTTAAAGTATTGTTTCTTTATGGGGAAACTGTAATTTAAAAAAAAAATTATTTCCATGTGATGTGGGCCACACTTAGTCGATACGTCATTTGAACGAAGAATATAACCCTAAAGAGTGGTCGTGTAGTTCTCTACTCCATCCGACTGGTGTGGGCAAAAGGCCAATTTAGATGGCCACAGGGCAGCCATTTTCTTCAAGCCCTTGTAAGTGAGGCTGTTTCCCTTATTTCATACAAGGGCAACCTCTTGGGGCCTGAGAACAATTGAGCTCTTTCTCAGTATTATTACTTTCCCTCTACTGGGTGATTTATAAAACCAAATCAGTGTCATCCAACTACAATGTGCATTTCCTACCTCTGTAACCTTCTCCAGCCCTAATGCCCTGTGAAATATGTGTGCTCTTCCAATTCTGGCCCCTTGAGCAGCCTAGTCATGATGAAGGACACTAAGCACATTTATGGACAAATTCATCATTTAATTATTTTTTTTGAGGACACAGAGACAAACAATAATAGTTGATACTAATTCAGTGTGTGTCTGGCAAAGATCTGAGAGGAACCATGGAATGTCACATCTAAAAAGGTGCCAAGAGAAATTCAAACAACAACCTTTGAGAGAAGAAGGTTGAGAGGTGACATAAAATAATCAGAGGGTTAGATCGGTTGGACAGCCTTTTTCCTTGGATGGCAATGGCTAGCACAAGGGGACATAGCTTTAAATTGAGGGAACATAGAAATAGGACATATGTCAGAGGTAGTTTCTTTACTCAGAGTAGTAGGGGTGTGAAACACACTGCCTGCAACAGTAGTAGACTCACCAACTTTAAGGGCATTTAAATGGTCATTGGATAGGCATATGAACAAGAATGGAATAGTGTAGTTAGATAGGCTTCAGATTGTTTCCACAGGTCGTCACAACATCGAGGGCCGTAGACCATCAATAATATCCTGACTGGCATAAAATTCACTAAAGAGGAGGAAAACAACAACAAACTGCCACTCCTAGATGTCACAGTAGAGCAAACAGCCAATGGGGAACTTCAAACCAGCGTCTACAGGAAAACAACACATACAGACCAAATATTGAACTGCAGAAGCAATCATCCCAACACCCACAAATGAAGCTGCATCAAAACATTATTTCATTGAGCCAATGCACACTGCAGCACAGAAGAACTACGCAGAGCAGAGGAAAGTCACCTATACCATATACTCAAAAAGAATGGGTACCCAATGAACGCAGTCCACCGATTTCTCAGCAACAAACCCAAACAAGCAGACAAAACATGTCCAGAAACGCTAGCCACTCTCCCCTACAAAGATATCTCAGAGATGACTGCCAGACTACTCAGACCCCTTGGCATCATGGTAGCCCACAAACCCACCAACACACTAAAACAGCAGCTAATGAACTTGAAAGACCCGATACAGACAACAAGCAAAACTAACGTCATTTACAAAATACCGTGCAAGGACTGTAACAAACACTACATTGGACAAACAGGCAAAAAACTAGCCATCAGGATACATGAATACCAACTAGCCACAAAAAGACATGATCCTCTCTCATTAGTATCCTCACATATGGATGAGGAAGGACACCACTTCGACTGGGACAACACATCCATCCTAGGACAAACCAAACAAAGACAAGCACGAGAATTCCTAGAAGCATGGCATTCCAACCGGAACTCTATCAACAAACACATCGAGTTAGACCCCATCTACCACCCCCGAGAAAAGAAACAGAAAGTGACTTCACCACATGAAATAACAGCACCACAGGAAATGACATCACCAACCCAAAGAAACCCAAACATATAAATAGAAAGCAGGAATTTTCAGCATTATTCGCATGAGGCCCACTGAAGATGTTACCTAGTAAGGTAACGAAACGTCTGGTAATGAACCTTCCAGCTCAGCGAGCAAATTTATATCCAAAACCTCAAACTGAGCTACAATTCTTCTCAAAACTCGCTAAGGCCGAAGGGCCTATACTGCACTATAATGTTCTATGAACTATGGGAGTGAGCAATTCAAAATGAACACGAAATAAATCAAAGGACTACAAATTCTGAAAATCCGAAACAATTAAAAAAATAGAAATTGCTAGAGAAACTCAGCAAATCAGAGAAGGAGGATTACAGGACTTAAAACATTAAATCTGTTTTCTCAACACAGATGTCGCCAGACCTGCGGAGTTTCTCCAGGAATTCCTGCCTTTGTGTCAAAATGAACCTGACTGTGAGACCTTGTTTTGCAATTTATTGCTTTTTTTTCCCTGATTAGCAGCAAATAAACTCCAGCTTTCTTTAACCCAAGCCTGGTCAATTTGGCTCTTGCTAAAATATAAGGGCAGTTGGTTTGGAGAGAGGTATCTGTGAGGGAAGGGATCCTTTCTCACTTCACCTTGTTGCAACCACCTGAGAGAAAGGGAGTTAGTTCATCCATTGCTCACCCAGAAGCTGAGATCCAGTACAGAATTGGAACCGGTTGGGGACCTGTTGTAATACTGGACTCTAAGCTCTGGAATTCCTTTCGTAAACATCTCTACATTGCCCTCCTCCTTTAAGATTCTCCTCAAAAACCCACCTTGTTTGACCAAGCTATTGGTTGCCTATCCTAATACCGCCCCCCCCTTATGACATGTGGTTTCAAGGTGTTTTGTACCTTGAAGAACATTTGGTCTCTTTTTATTCATTCAGGGGATGTGGGTGCCAGTGGCAGGGCTGGTATTTATTCCCATCGTTAATTGTCGACATGGGAGGTAAGTATCAACCACAATGCTGTGTGTCTGGAGTCACATGTCAACCAGAGCAGGTGAGGATGATATTTTCATTTCCGAAAGGACATTAGTGAACCCAATGGGTTTTTCCACCAATTGACAATGATTTTGTGGTCATCATTAGACTCTTAATTCAAGATTATTAGCAATTTCAAATTCTGCCATTTGCCATGGTGGGATTTAAACCAGAGAGTCACCTGAGTTTCTGGATTAATAGTGTAGCAATAATATCACTAGGCCATTACCTCCCTATTTGAAGACATTATAGGCATTCTTGAAGTTCAGATTGTTGTTGATATATATCTATTTTTTCTCTCTTTTTAACACCGTCGCTAACTCTTCACTAAAGCTTGTTTCAAATCAAAATTTTGTTAATTGCTTAACCTCTAATTTCAACATTGCTGGAAAAGTCCAGGGAGAAACTGGCTCATGACCAAAAAGAGATTTTTTTAAAAGAATGCTTTCATTTGGCATTAACTTTGCAATTCATAAATATGGTCTTTAACGTATTGAGCAAATCACAAGTCAGGCACAGGATCAGAGTACAAGAACTGATGCTAATCTATCTGTGTGAATTCCCTTAATAGCTTCAGTGTTCTCCTTTGTTATGATAAGTCATAGGGCAGTCATTTTACCCTCTGCTTTCAACAGAAGTGTAGTCACACGGTAGCTCAGACTTTTGAATGCGTTGGCATGTTGGTAGCTGTGTGCTACATGTGTTAAAGCATCTGCTTAACATTGGCAATAGCTCTATTGAAATATGTTTCATAAATTGGCAGGATGGATGCTGAAGGGTCATTTCTTCTTATAAGCTTGGGGGACTTGGTTCAAAAATTACAGAATCTCCTGGTTAAGATGGAGAGAGGGAGATAGTGTGCCTTTGGAACTCTGTTCCCGTGAGGGTGGTGGAGGTAGAATCATTGAGGATTTTTAAGGCAGGAGTAGAAAGATCTTGATTAACAAGGCAATCAAAGAGACATGAAGGTAGGCTGGAATGTGGCCTTGATACCATAACTAGATCAACCGTGGTCTTATTGAATGGTGGAACAGGCTAAATAACTTACACTTTGCACCTAATTCGTATGTTGTATATTCAGATGTGTGTTATAAGCTGTATCTATTAGAAACAGAGGGATGTAGTCAAATGCACCCCCCATCTCCCAAGAACTAAAATCAGAACACCCAAAGAGTTGCACCTTGCCCTATAATCTGTAAAAAGTGTGCAAAAAGTAGGTTAACCCGCCCTTCAGCAACTTCTAGTGGTTAAATAAAATAAATCCCTGACACTCACTTCAAAATCAGCAATTTATTTATCTAACACAAAAAGTGAACAAGTTAACTAAATTATTAATAAACTGAATAAATCCCTTCTGTCTTCGAACTATTCACGAATAAAACAAGATTTTAATGGTATGCTATTTTAATAAATACAAGTTCCACTCATGCCCCCCAAAAAAACAGAATTTAGTCTCTTGAAATTACAGCGTATTCCCAAATGTTCTGTGCCTTCTTCCGTCATTTCTTCTATCAGGAATGTCTTCTCTGTTGGTTTCTTCTGTCAGGTATGTTTATTATCAACATTTAAAAGGCATTTGGACAAATACATGGATAGGAAATGTTTAGAAGGATATGGGCCAACCGCAGGGAAATGGGGTCAGCGTGGATGGACATTTTGGTCAGCATGGACTAGATTGGGCTGAAGGGCCTATCTCTTTGCTATAGGACTCTATGACTCTCTATAGTGTCTTCTCCACTGTTGATAGTGTGATTATTTAGATGGTGTTTCCTCTAATACATAGATGAGGCAATGAGAGCCAGTCTTGAGAGCTGAGAGCTGTTAGCTCCGGAGGATGGCAATTTGCTCTGGGGTCTCTATCCAACCACTCCTTGTTTTATACCCTTGATGACATAACAATATTCCTTTCGTTGGTTTGGTCCTATGTTGTCAAAACGGTTAGATTTAAATTTAATTAAGTTTTTGGTCGCTAAGTGCCTGGTTCAAATTGATTGGCTAAATCCAAATCCTGTTGCCTTGATAAATCCTGCTATTCAAATGGCTCTCTGTGTCCTGGCAAACTCAAGCTGCTGCTCACAGACATACATTTTTAAATCTCAAAACCCCATCTTTTAATGGGACTGTGTATTTGAATGGATTGCACCCCCCCCCCCCCCCCCATTTAGAATCTTACAATTTTATAAACACCGAATTAAAACTTGCTGCCTCTCAATCTACAATTACTCTACCCAACTTCGCAATGAATGCTAATGTTCACATCTTATAAATAAAGAACATTAGTAAACCACATGAAAGGTTTCAACATTCAATGACAGCATTATCAGCATTACTGAGCCTAGTTTTAATAGATAGATTGTGTTTTAAAATACCAAGGAGTTGAGGGCTATGAGAAGCTGTCATGAAAATGGAGTTGAGGCCTGGGGCAGTGAATCCATAATCTTGTGGAATGGCTGGGTAGCCTTAATGGGCCGAATAGTCTACTGTGCTCCTATTCTTCTGTTCAATCCCAGATTTATCAATTGAAATTAAATTCTACCATTTTCCATGGAGAGAGAGAGAGAGAGAGAGAGAGAGCACAGTCAGTGATCACTTTGAGAGTACATCCTTAGTTCTCCCAAATTCTCTGAAGAGGGGAAACAGACCTTCAGAAATGAACAGAGTTTCTGGTGTGGGTAACAAATTGTAGTTAATTTATGTCTCGCCAATGCATTTCCTCGTGTAGTCAATGTGCTTTGGGCACTAAAAGAATGTCATATGACAATGAAAGGAATGGGATACAGCATGTCTGATGGCATGTGCATAGTAAATTCTGCATTCAGCTCTGCTCTTTTCCAATGTTGGCAATCAGGGCATAAACCAAAACTACCAAATTTATACAAATACAGTTGAACCTTCTCAAGGCCAGCGATGCCCACAAGAGAATGAAAAACAGGTACAGCTACTGTTGTTAATGAAAAGGTGTGTCGGTTACTTCTAATTACTTAATTTCTTCCAGGCATAGCAAGAGCTAGGAAATGTCTTGATATGGGATAATGCCATGTTAAAAAAAAACAATTTAACATTTGGCATAAAGTATCCCACGACATTTTACTGGAACATTAGAAAACAAAATATTACACATAGGAGATGTACAGCACGGAAACATGTCCTTCGGTCCAACTCATTAATGCTGACCAGAAATCCTAAATTAATCTTGTCCAATTCACCAGCGCTTGACTCATATCTCCCTAAACCCTTTCAATTCATGCACCCATATGCCTTTTAAATGTTGTAACTGCACAAAGCCCCTCCAACTCCTCAGACAGCTCATTCCATACTTGCACCACCCTCTCCATGAAAAAGTTGCCCCTTAGGTCCCACGTGGGCGACACGGTGGCTCACGTGGGGACATGGTGGCTCAGTGGTTAGCACTGCTGCCTCACAGCACCAGGGTCCCAGGTTCAATTCCACCTCGGGTAACTGGCTGTGTGGAGTTTGCACATTCTCCCCGTGTCTGCGTGGGTTTCCTCCGGGTGCTCCGGTTTCCTCCCACAATCGAAAGATGTGCAGGTTAGGTGAATTGACCATGCTAAATTGCCCCATAGTGTTAGTCAATTAGTCAGAGGGAAATGACAAAGCCCCTCCAACTCCTCAGACAGCTCATTCCATACTTGCACCACCCTCTCCATGAAAAAGTTGCCCCTTAGGTCCCACGTGGGCGACACGGTGGCTCACGTGGGTGACATGGTGGCTCAGTGGTTAGCACTGCTGCCTCACAGCACCAGGGTCCCAGGTTCAATTCCACCTTGGGTAACTGGCTGTGTGGAGTTTGCACGTTCTCTCCGTGTCTGTGTGGGTTTCCTCCGGGTGCTCCGGTTTCCTCCCACAATCGAAAGATGTGCAGGTTAGGTGAATTGACCATGCTAAATTGCCCCATAGTGTTAGTCAATTAGTCAGAGGGAAATGGGTCTGGGTGGGTTACCCTTCGGAGGTTCGGTGTGGACTGGTTGGGCCAAAGGGCCTGTTTCCACACTATAGGTAATCTAATCTAAATCTTTCCCCTCTCACCCTAAACCTCTAGTTCTGGACTCCTCCACCCCGGGGAGAAGACCTTAATATGCCAGCTTCTCTATATCCTGCTGTAACCTGCCACATCCTTCCTCACTGTCAACAACTCCTCCGACTTTCGTATCATCCGCAAAAAGGACGGATGTTTCCTTTCTTAAAAGGACATTAACGAGCCAGTGGTTTTGTATCGGCTATAAAGCAGTGTTGTGGTCATTTTTAAAGAGACCTGCTTTTTACTTCCAGATTTTTTTTTAAGATCAAAATTGAAATTCTCAAAACATGCCAGGAAATACAAATCACTAAAAGCTACTGGACAGCTGCCAAACACAGTTAAAAGAGCCAATGGAATGTTGGGCTTTACCTCAAGAGGTCTTGACCACAAAAGAGGGGAAGAATTATTCAATTTCTATTAGATTCTTCATCAAAAATAGTAGGGAGACAGGAAGTAGGAGTACAAGTAAACTATTCAGTCCCTTGACCCTGCTCTGACACTCAGCAGGGACCATGTCTGACCTACCTCAACGCCATTTCCCTGCAGTTCCCCCCAAATCCCCTGATAGCTTTAATGTCAAGGTTAGGTGAGGTTGTTCCCCTTAGAACAAAAGAGATTGAGAGGATATTTGATAGCAAACCACATGGTTATGACAGACTTGGATAAAATAAACAAAGAAAAGCTATTTCCATTAGATAAAAGTCCGAGGATGAGTGGACACAAAAAAGAATCTGGGTGGGATTGAGAGTTGTGAGGAGGATACAAAGAGGCTTCAAGATGATTTAAAGAAGTTGATCGAGTGTATAAACACATGGCAGATGCAGTACAATGCAGCTAAATGTAAAGTTATATAATTCAGTGTGATAAACAGAAAGGAAGAGTACTATTAAAATGGTGATATATTAGGAAGTATGGATGTACAAAGGGACCTGGGTGCCCTTGTAGAATCATAGATTCCCTACAGCACAGGGTGAGGCCATTCAGCCCATAAAGTCTGGATCAAACCCCCAAAAAGCATCCCACTCAGACCCAGCACACCACTCAATCCCCATAACCCCACATTTCCCAGGGCTAATCCACCTAGCCTGCATATCTCTGGACATTATGGGACAATTTAGTACGGCCAAGCCTCCTAACCTGCATCCGGGGAGGAAATTGGAGCACCCAGAGGAAACCCATACAGACACAGGGAGAAAGTACAAACTCCACACAGACAATAACCCAAGAGTGGAATTGAACCTCGGTCCCTAGAGCTATGAAGAAGCAGCGCTAACCATTGAGCCATCGTGGCCACCTCAGTCAGTTGTACACCAGTCAATAAAAGCAGATAGGCAAGTGCAGCAAGCGATTAGGAAGCTGAATAGTACATTGCCCTTCATCACAAGAGGATCTGAATTCAAAAGTAGGGATGCCTTTCCGCAGTTATATAGGACTTGGCGAGACCACACCTCGAGTATTTCATGTAATCTTGATCTCCCTACTTAAGAGAGGATATACTGGCCACCATGGGAGAGCAGTGGAGGTTAACAACATTGATACAGGGGAGGTAGCACTGTCCTATGAGTAAAGACCATTTATGACTTGGAAAGATTTCTTCGTTCAAATGGTAGTGAACTATTGCATTTCTCTTCCACAGAAAACTGTGGAGGCCAACTGACTGAATAGATCCAGGAAAGAGATAGATACATTTTTATATGTTAAAGACATCAGGGGACAAGGGGAGAAAGTGGGAGTGTCTCATGGAGATTAAGGCTCAACCACAATCATTTTGATGGTACAGGTTCAAAGGGGCCGAAAGGACTCCTTTCCTTAGTTTCGATGTTTCAGGTTTTGGGAAGCGATGCAGAGAAACTGTGAGGAAAAACCTGACCACGCAGTGAGTGGTGATGACCTGGATCTCACTGTTGTGATGCTGGTGGATACAGAGACAGTCAATGATTTCAAATGGTCACTTGGGTGAACATTATTGGAAAGGCTGTCAGGTTGCAGTGGATGAATGGGACTGACTTGATTGCTCCATGTGCAGCCAACATGGACATAGTAGGCCAAATATTCTTCTGTGCCATTATATCATTAAGATATATCCTGTTGGTGTTGACTTTCAAAGCGATAATCTGCTCTTTCATTGGCCAGTGTTTATCTGTAGCATCCATTTTCCTTTCATAATGTCCTCCATATATTGATGCTGCTAAATGCTTTGTTTTTCAATTGTCTCAAGATAGGCAGGAAAAACACTTGCATTGCTTGTAGGGATTAAAGAAGTTAAGGGCCAAAGTTGACTGTCTCTGATGGGATTACTGAGCTATTCAGTCAAGGGTTACCAAGGGCTGAAAACTTTTGACTTTTCGAAATAATTCCCAAATCAAGTCAGTCATAAACCCAGCAAGGCATTGATGCTGGGTGCTAAGGCTAATTGACGATAAGGAAATGACACAGTAAGAGGACTTAAGAGGGAAAGAAAAATTCTACACTGAGCCACTAAGCATCTTTAAGAGCCTTATGTATTAAATGCTCATTAGTGACTGAAGTGGTAAGCAGCCCCCATTTCAGACTGGTGAGAAACTATAGCTTCATGCAACGATGATCAAGTTCACTTCAAGTGGGATAGCGATTTAAAAATGAAGAGAGGTTGAACAGGGTATCGTTGCTTCTGTGACATTCTGGTTGAGGGATCGATCTTTATTTTGAACAGAGGAACAGGATGAAGCCATTCAGCCCCTCAAGTCTACTGCATTGTACAATTAGATCATAACCTTTCCATATTTCAATTCTATTTATCCACCTTGGTTCTACAGCCTTACATATCCCTCTCTAACAAATAAAATATTAAATTAAAGTCATTATTAATTCCCAGTTTTGATATTTTTTAAACTTGTCACAGCCTGTGCAGCTTTTTTGGAGGGAGTTCCTGATTGCCTTCACGTTTTGAATGAAGAAGTGTTTCCTCAGCTTTATCTCTGATTGGTTAAATTCCAATTTTAAAGTTTGTATCCCCTTGTCCTGGACACCATAGCTACAGGAAATAGGTCAGACAGAGATAGAGAGAGACTGTTATATTACTTAATCACCTTAAACACTTCATCACAGAAGGTACAGTTGAAGTGCCAGATCTTTTCCCAGACTAAAGGAGATAAGGTAAAGGTAAAGTCGCCAGAGTCTTACCAGACCATAGGACTGCTTTCTCATTAGAGAGACAATTGGTGGGTCATCAGGTGAGGGAGAGGCCAAGAACGAGAACATTTCACGGTAATATCAGGTAGTGATGGGAATTGAACCCATTCCGTTTGCATCATACTGCTTTGCAAACCAAGTGTTCAGCCAACTGAGCTAAACTGTGGTATATTCCCAGCAGAGCCAACACTCAAACATGAAACAGCAACCTCCCCTCCCACTCTTCATCTGTACTCCATCCTTCCCCCTTGGCTCTGATGAGTTCATTCATGTTGAAATGTCCTTTAATTTCTACACCGACACTCTGGTTGGGGGTGGAGAGGAGGTGAGGCAATGTCATTCAAGAGGGTGAGTGGAAGCTGAAGGAATGTGGAAAGGTTCAAAGATCTCAGAGCAAGAAACTAGGCTATAAATGGAAATGACAACTAAACCCTCTGGGCCCCAATATTTTTGAGACATTATTCATGTCCTCCATTTTGGAGACAGAACCAAAGTATTTATTGAATTGGTTTGCTATCTCTTTGTTCCGAGCTGAAAATGTGTTGCTGGAAAAGCGCAGCAGGTCAGGCAGCATCCAGGGAACAGGAGAATTGACGTTTCGGGCATAAGCCCTTCTTTGTTCCCCATTATAACTTCTGGTGTTTCTGAAACAAACCAGTAACAGTTCAGAATGAGGTCAAGAACACTATTTATAAAAGAAAAAACACAACAGTTTCATAAGATCGCAAAGACATAGTAGCAGGAGTAGGCCATTGAGTCTGTTGAAGTGCATCTCATACTGTCATTCAGAAGACCAGAGTTGATCTTAAAGCAACCCTAACTCTACTTCCATGCCTCTTCACAAATCCCTTGACTCCCTTCTGAAAACAATCTGGAACTTAGCCTTGCATACAATTCAATTACTCATCCTCTACTACTTTCTTTGGAAGAAAATTGCAAAGTTTAACAATCCTGAGAAAAGATTCCTCCTCACCTCCCTCTTAAATGGGAGACCTCTTATTTTTCAAAAGGTGCTCCTTAGTTTTAGATATTTTCACTATGCGAAGTATCCTTTCATCATCCACCCTGTCGAGTTCCCCTCAAATTTACGTGTCAATAAGATCACCTTCTAAACTCCCATGAGTTCTCAGGTAGTTGAGCAGTTTGGGACGAGAAGGAATTTGATAGAAGGCACTGGACCCTCCAGAAGTGAAGGAGCTATGTTTTGCTCTCCAGAAAAATCACCTCAAGTCTGATGACAGTTTATTTCCTCTTTCTGATTGCTATAAGCTATGACTTTTAATTGATAGGTCAAGTACCTTTCTAGAAACTAATAGCAAGAGGCAGCCTTTTGGTCCTTTGAGCTTGTTCCAAAATTCAATCTGGTCAAAGGCAATCCTTCACCTTGACTCGATATTCTTGCTTTCTCTCTGTAACCCTTGATGTCTTTGAATATTGTTACAACACGGGGTAAACCCTCCTGCTTAATTTAAAACCAGTAACACAGAAAAGGTTTATCCCATGCAGCAATCTGAAAATTCGAGAGGTCATGAACTAGTTAAAGCAAAAATAACAACTTTCTTTCTTAAAGCATAACAGTGAATAATTAACTAACAACTATTTACCATTCCACCCCCTAACCTATTTTTTACTTTCCCTTCTATAATAATAGTCCGATAAACCCCCGATTATGATTTACAAAACAAATCTCCTTATCTCAAAACCAGGTAGCTTTCGTTCTTTTCTGAATTCCTGTCTTCTTTTCTTATTCTTGGAGATTCGGCTTCACAGGTTACTGATCGATAAAGGTACCTTTTCAGAGAGCTATTTTCTGGGCAGTGTGCTTGGCAGTTCTCCTCTCAACTGTTCAATCTTCCTTGGTCTTATACCCCTAAAGACCAAGGCTTTTAAGATTGTCCATATACTCACTTCAAACTGAATTGGAGTTTGGTATTTTTCGGGGTATAATGTAAACTGATTAGCCTAATTCGAATCTGTTTTGTCATTTCCAGGCAACCAGCTAATCAAGTTGCTTGATCAAAATGTAACACTTTTTTTTTCAGAACACTTGGTTCTGTCAGGTAGTTTTTGATAATTTTTAACTCTCTTAAAAGGTACAGTACACCCATATCTTCATAACAATATCTAACAATCTATCAATCTCTTTCTTGAATATATTCAGTTTCCATAGCCTTTTGTCATAATCCAGAGTCTGACCTCCCTTGGAGCAAAGAAGTGTTACCTCATCTGTCGAATCGGTCAAGAAGTCTGTTCACCATCGCCTTCTCAAGGGCAACTAGGAACAGACAATAAATGCTGTATCAAAGATTTCTGAGGCATTTGTACACAATGGAAATCTGGAAGCTGAAGACCATAGCAAACTCTGTAGTTTGGGCCATTGACCAAGGTTGGGTTTGTTGCACAATCACTTGTAAAATGATATCCCTTTAACAAAATGCAGATCAGTCAGGATGTCAACATTTTCGTAGAATCCCTACAGTGTGGAAACAGGCCATTTGGCCCAACAAGACCACACTAACCTTCCAAAGAGTAACCCACCAAGACCCATTCGGCTATCCCATTACTCGACATTTCCCCTGACTAATGCAACTAACCTACACAACCTGAACACTATGGGCAATTTAGCATGGCCAATCCACCTAAACTGCATATCTTAGGATTGAGGAGCACCCAGAGGGAACCTATGCTTGCACTAGGAGAATGTGTCCACACAGTCGCCCGAAGGTGAAATTAAACCTGGGTCCCTGGTATTGTGAGGCAGTGCAACTGTGTCACCCTAATTGTAACAGGTGATTTAAACACAGTTCATTAAAAGTCGGCTGTACTAATCCCTTGGTATCTTTACAAGGATGAATGGGAAAATGTAAAATAGAAGAACAGTCTATTTACAGTAGTATTTTCCTGGCATTGCTGATCCATCAGGATATTGTTATACTGGTTAACTCATAGAGTCATAGAGTCATAAAGATGTACAGCGTGGAAACAGACCCTTTGGTCCAACCCATCCATGCCGACCAACTATCCCAACCCAATCTAGTCCCACCATGCCAGCACCCGGCCCATATCCCTCCAAATCCTTCTTATTCATATACCCATCCAAATGCCTCCACCACAACCTCTGGAAGCTCAACCCATACACGTACCACCCTCTGTGTGAGAATGTTGCCCCTTAGGGCTCTTTTATATCTTTCCCCTCTCATTCTAAACCTATGCCCTCTAGTTCTGGATTCCCCGACCCCAGGGAAAAGACTTTGTCTATTTATTCTATCCATGCCCCTCATAATTTTGTAAACCTCTATAAGGTCACCCCTCAGCCTCTGACGCTCCAGGGAAAACAGCCCCAGCCTGTTCAGACTCTCCCTGTAGCTCAGATCCTCCAACCTTGGCAACATCCTTGTAAATCTTTTCTGAACCCTTTCAAGTTTCACAATATCTTTCCGATAGGAAGGAGACCAGAACTGCATGCAATATTCCAACAGTGGCCTAACCAATGTCCAGTACAGCCGCAACATGACCTCCCAACACCTGTACTCCATACTCTGACCAATAAAGGAAAGCATACCAAACGCCT
>NC_057715.1:103009047-103045030 GCF_004010195.1 Chiloscyllium plagiosum | reverse complement strand
TGAGAACATTCTGCACCCTCTCTGGGCCATCCTTGATCCTGGCACCAGGGAAACAATACACCATTCTGCTTTTTCTCTGCTGGCCACAGAAACGTTCTGTCTGTACCTCTGACTACAGAACCCCGAACACAACTGATCTCTTGGAAGCCGACGTACCCCTCGTTGCATTAGAGCCAGTCTCAATACCAGAAACTTGGCTGTTCATGCTACGTTCCCCTGAGAATCCATCACCCCCAACATTTTCCAAAACAGCATACCTGTTTGAAATGGGTATATCCACAAAAGACTCCTGCACTAGCTGCCTACCTCTCTTACCTTTCCTGGAGTTAACCCATCTATATGACTGTACCTGAGACTTTCCCCCCTTCCTATAACTGCCATCCATCACATATTGTTGCTGTTGCAAATTCTTCATCGTTTCTATCTGTCTCTCCAACCAATCCACTCGATCTGATAAGATTCGCATCCAACAGCATTTATGGCAGATATAATCCGCAGTAACCCTTAAACTCTCTTTAAACTCCCCCATCTGACAAGAAGTACCTATCAATGCAAAGGCCATTTTTGCTTCTTCACAATCTACAGACCCAGAAAATAACACCGTGTTATTCCTCTACAAACACTGCCACAGGTTAAATTAATAGCTATGGCTTATATTTTAAGTTTAATCAAGAGACTTATCTCTAAAAACATATAATCAAGAAAGATTATATGTGGTTAGCTTCCCACAGCCCTGTAGCACTGTTTACCTTACTTCCAGATACAAGGTGGATTTTTCTCTCCTCATGTCCAATCACAGTCAGCCTTTTTCCCGCAAATCACTCATCTCAATCTCTTGCAGTGTCTGGCCTACTCCATTACTACTTCCCAGTTTTACAGTCATCATCAGTGACTTTAGTCTGCACTATTTGTAGAATTGGCCCTTGAATGTTGACTGTCTTGAAGTCTGCTTCAACTCCTGGCTGTTGTCTTGTTGTCTTTGTCTTTGTCTCTGTCCCTCTGATGCTCCATAAGGCTTCTCTAGCTCAGTGGAACTGCCTCATGATCTGACAAATATTCAGCAATTGTTCTTCTGCTCCAATTCTCCTTCTTGGTTGTCCAGTGGCATCAAAAACTTTCTACTCACAATTCATGGCATTTTGTTCCCTTTCTTTCCTCTTGTTCCAGTTCCCAACTTGTCAAAGTATTCGGAAAGGCCTCAGAGAAACGGAACTGCTCTCCCCTATCATCACCACCTATTGTTGGAGGTCTTGCTATGACATGTCACTCTGCTGCAGCACCCACTATCATGACTGTGTAGTCATCACTCAGTATTAGTTTTAGCTTTAAAAAAGCCCAAAAGACATCATCAAGTATTTGGAATCAATCATATATACAGTATATAGCACAAGGAATAAGATAAAATTTATTATCAATTCTGATGGAATATCTGGCCCAAACGTATTATAAAAATAAGTAAAACTTGAGAAGGGGGCATACTGATAGGAACCATCTTGTTTACTTCAAAACGTAGCTCCAGTATATCCATTTCCAAGTAGTACTGGTGTTTCTTTGCTGAGCTTTCCCTCTCGGAATGGATTTATAATGTTTCGAATAGCTGATTTAGCTTTAGATTGGACATCATTACAGTGATTTAATTAAACTGCTTTAAGCAAACAACATCATTAAAATAGTTCCCCTGGTAACTCAGTTAAGAAGCAGTTGTCTTCAGTGTAGAACTGAGCAGCTAAAGCCCAAGTTTAATCCTTGGTTTCTACATTGGAAATAGGAACAGAAGTAGATCATTTGGCCTTTTGTGTCTGCTCTACCACGGCTATTTGTTTGTGTTTGAAATTGCACAATATCACTTGTCGCTGATAACCCTTGATTTGGGGTGGCACATTGGCTCAGTGATTATTGCTACTACCTCACAGTACCAGGGATCTGGATTTGATTTCTGCCTTAGGTGACTGTCTGTGTGGAGTTTGTACGCTCTCCCTATGTCTGCGCGGGTTTGCTCCGGTTTCCACCCAGAATCCAAAGATGTGCAGGTCAGGTGAATTGGCCATGCTAAATTGCCCATAGTGTTCAGGGATGTATAGGGTTGGGGAATGGGTTTGGGTGGGATACTCTTTAGAGGGTCAGTGTGGACTTGTAGGGCCAAACAGCCTGTTTCCACACTGTAGGGATTCTATGAATTTATCTTTGTCTAATGAGAATCTATTGTCTTTGGCCTTAAAAAACATGCAATGACCCTCACCTTCACCATCCTTGGAAGAGTTCAAAGGTCATACAACCCTCTGAGAGAAAACAAATCTCCTCCTCTCTGTCCTGAGAGGGTGACTCCTAATTTAAAACGTGCCCCCCCCAATTCTGGACTGACCCATGTCCAGCTTGTCATGGCTATACTGGATCTTATACCATTTAAACAAGTCACATTTAGCTCTGCTGAACTCTGGGACAAACAGGCCCAGCCTGTCCAACCCATACTCATATGAAAGTACACTCATTCCAGGTATCAATCTGTTAAATCTTCTTTGAACTGATAACAATACATTTAGATTCCTTCCTTAAATAAGGAAATGAAAACTGCACACAGTATTCGAGATGTGGTCTCACCAATGCCCTGTATAACTAAAGCACAACATCCTTACTTTTAATGTTCAATTCCTCTCATATTAAAGAATTATATCCCAGTAGTCTTCTTACTTACTTTCTGTACTTGTATACTAACCTTTAATGACTTATGCACTCGAACTCTTAAATGCCGCCGCACCTTAGAATTCTGTAGTCAGTCTCAATTCTAAGAAAAACTCTGCTGTTTTGTTCTTCCTGCCAAAGTGAATAATTTCACATTTTCCCACCTTATACTCAGAAAAAGACCTACTTATCCCAACTCCCTGCTTTCTGTTGGTTGGTCGATCCTCTACCCGAGCTAATAAATTAGCCCTAACCCCATGTTATTTTATCTCGTATATTCAGCTTTTGTGTGGCCCCTTATCAATTGCCTCTGGAAGTCAAGGTATACTACATATACAGGATCTCCATTCTTCACTTTGCTTGTGACATCTTCAAAGAACTCCAGCAAATTAGTCAAACATGGTTTACCCTTTATAAAAACATACTGACTCTGATAGATTATGTTTCGGCTATCCGAACATCCTGTTGCGACTTCCTTAACAATGCATTCTCATGAATTTGGATAGGTGAGATGAATAAGCCAAAACTTGAAAAATAGAGTTTAAAATGCTTAATTGTGAAGTTGTCCATTTTGGTCAGAAAAATAGAAAGGCAACATATTAGCTAAATGGAGGGAAACTTCAGAGTGCTTCAGTGCACAGAGATCTGGATGTCATTGTACATGAACTACAGAAAATTCATATGCAGGTACAGCAGCTAATAGGAATGCAAATGGAATGTTGGCATTTATTGCCAGAGGAATAATGTGTGAAAATAGAGAAGTATTGCTGCCTTTGTACAAGGCATTAATGATACTACACCTGGAGTATTGTGTAAAGTACTGATCTTCTTATTTGAATAGGGATGTTGTTGCTTTGGAGACAGTTCAGAATAGATTCACTAGATTGATTCCAGAGATGAGGGATCTATCTTATGAAGAGAGATTGAGCAGTTTAGGCCTATACTCTCTAGAGTTTAGAAGAATGAAAGGAGACCTAATTAGGGTACTTAAGATGCTAAAGGGGATTGATAAAGTAGATGTAGGGAGGATGTTTCCCCTTGTGGGAAAATCTAGAATGAGGAGTCACAGTTTTAGGATAAGGGGATAAGCAGATTTAAAACAAAGATGAGGAAAAATTATTTCTCTCAAAGGGTCATGAATCTGTGGAATTCACTATCCTAGAGTGCGGTGGGGCCTGATACATTGAGTAAATTTAAAGAGATGATACACAGATTTTTAATTAGTAATGGAATGAAAGGTTATTGAGAGTGGGTGGGAAAGTGAAGTTGAGCCTGAGTTGAGGTCAGTCATGACTATGTTGAATATTGTAGCAAGCTTGAGGGGCTGAATTAATATCCCCGTGTCATCCCATTTCCCTTCAGTCAAAGCAAAATGCACAGAGACACAGTTGCTTTACCTTCCTTTATTCCAGGCCCTGGAGAGAGAGAGAGAGAGAGAGAGAGAGAGAGAGAAAACAATCACCCATGTGCACAGAGACATGAGTTCAAGGTCTTCTCTTGAACAAACAGCTTCTTAATGAATTACATAGTCATTTTACAGGGAGGAGTATCTAGATAAGGCAACATACATATTAATAGAGTGACCGTTACAATCAACGAGTATCGATAGCAGAGACCAAACCCTTTACTGTTATACAATAGGTGTTCTTAATTTTGTTAGCTGGATTAATATAAAGGATACTTTTCCCCTTGTTAGGTGACCTTGCATGTTGAATGCTTCCAATATTGTTAAATGACTTTATATAATGAGTGGTTTTCCACCTTGTTAACCCATTACCCTTGCATCCAGCACCGCCTTGTTAACTATAAGTTCTTATCTGATCTGAGTCATGCTCAGCTGAACCTCTTGTTTCACCAAACTCTTATCTGATCTGAGTCATGTTCAGCTGAACCTCTTGTTTCACAAAACTCCTATCTGATCTGAGTCATGCTCAGCTGAACCTCTTGTTTCATCAAACTCTTATCTGATCTGAGTCATGCTCAGCTGAACCTCTTGTTTCACAAAACTCCTATCTGATCTGCGTCATGTTCAGCTGAACCTCTCAGAACTTAACTCTTTCCCTGCCTGCACTCAGCTGAACCTTTTGATTCACAAAACTCAGAACTTAACCCTTTCCCTGCCTGCTTATACCCTTGGCAAAAGTGAGGACTGAAGGTGCTGGAGATCAGAGTCTAAGTTAGATGGTGTTGGAAAAGCACAGCAGGTCAGGCAGCATTTGAGGAGTAGGAAAATTGACATTTGGAGAAAAAGCCCTTCATCCGGAATGAGGCAGGGAGCCTCCAGGGTGGAGAGATAAATGTAGGGGGTAGAGGTGAGAAGAAGGTAGCCAAACTACGTACAATAAATGGAGGGAGGTGGGGATGAGAAGAGGGTGGAGTGGATAGGTGGGAAGGAAGATTGGCAGGTAGGACAGGTCATGAGGATGGTGCTGAGCTGGCAGGTTGGAACTGGGGTAAGGTGGGGGGAGGGGGAATGAGGAAACTGGTGAAGTCTGCATTGATGCCCTGGGATTGAAGTCTTCCTCCAGGCATCGGGTGGTGAGGGAGCGGCGGTGGAGAAGGCCCAGGACCTGCATGTCCTCGGCAGAGTGGGAGGGGGAGTTCAAATGTTGGGCCATGGGGTGGTTCGGTTGATTGGTGCAGGTGGTCCGGAGATGTTCCCTGAAGCATTCTGCGAGAAGGCGTCCAGTCTCCTCAATGTAAAGGAGACCACATCGGGAGCAACAGAACAATAAATGACATTGATGGATGTGCAGGAGAAACTTTGATGGATGTGGAAGATTCCTTTGGGGCCTTCAATGGAGGTGTGGGAGGAGGTGTGGGTAAAGGATTTGCAATTCCTGTGGTGGCATGGGAATGTGCCAGAAGGGGAGGGTGGCTGTTGGGGAGTGTGGACCTGACCAGGTAGTCACTGAGGAAACGGTCTTTGTGGAAAGTGGAAAGGGGTGGGGAGGGAACTATATCCCTGGTGGTGGGGTCCGTTTGGAGGTGGCAGAAATGTTGGCGGATGATACAATTTATGCGAAGGTTGGTAGGGTGGAAGGTGAGGACCAGGAGGGTTCTGTTCTTGTTGCGGTTGGAGGGGTGGGGTTTGAGGACGGAGGTGCGGGATGTGGATGAGATGTGCTGGAGGTCATTTTCAGCCACATGAGAAGGGAAATCACGGTCTTTAAAGAAGGAGGCCATCTGGTGTGTTCTGTGGGGGAACTGGTCCTTCTGGGAGCAAATACGGCAGAGGTGGAGGAATTGGGAATATGGGATGGCATTTTTGCAGGAGGTAGGGTGGGTAGAGGTGTAATCCAGGTAATTGTGAGAGTCGGTGGGTTTGTAAAAAATGTCTGTGTAAGGTCGGTTATCATTCATGGAGATAGAGAAGTCCAGGAAGGGGAGGGAGGTGTCAGAGATGGTCCAGGTGAATTTAAGGTCGGGGTAGAATGTATTGGTGAAGTTTTTGAACTGCTCAACCTCCTCTTGGGAGCACGAGGTGCAGTCATCGATGTAGAGGAGGAAGAGGTGGGAGTGGTGCTGGTGTAACTACGGAAGATGGACTGTTCTATGTAGCCAACAAAGAGACAGGCATAGCTGGAGCCCATACGGGTGCCCATGGCTACCCCTTTCGTCTGGAGGAAGTGGGAAGATTCGAAGGAGAAATTGTTAAGGGTGAGGACCAGTTCAGCCAAACGAATGAGAGTGTCGGTGGAAAGGTACTGGTGGGGACTTTGAGAGAGGAAGAAACGGAGGACTTGGAGGCCCTGTTCATGGCGGATGGAGGTGTAGAGGGATTGGATGTCCCCTATATACATTCTCACCAGCTCTTAGTTCTTATCTTCTTATATTCTTACCTGCCAGGTTTTTGCCCACTCACTCAAATTATCTATATCTAGCTGCAACACCTTTTGTCTTCTTAACTATACACTTTCCTATCTATCTTGATTTCAGCTGCAAATTTAAGTGACATGTTTTCTCTACTTTCATTGGTTTGAATTTAAAAACGATGAGGACACATTACAGGCCCCTGTTTGACTCCACTCCTCATATTCTGCTTTCCTTCATCTACAGCACAGACACTCCTTCAAAGAACACCAATAAATATGTTACGTATGATTTCTCTTTGATGAAACCATGCTGACTCTTCCCAACCTTTTCTTTGAGTCCAGCTATAGTCTCTTTAGTGATTGATTCTAACCTTCTGCATGACAAACAGCAAGTTAACTGGCCTATAGTTTCCTGTTTTCTGCCTCCCTTCCTTGTTGTGTAGTAAGGTTCTATTTGCTGCTTTCCAGTCTGTTGAAACCTTCACTGAACATAGCAAAGTTTGGAAATATAACAATTCATTCTGAAGAAGGATCATCGCTGGACTTGAAACATTAACTCTGCTTTCTCTCCACAGATACTGCCACACTTGCTGAGTTCTTTAGTAATTCTGTTTTTGCTACCTCATTAGCCATCTCTTTCAAGATCCTAATAAGATTCATCTTGACTAGGAGTCTTGTACCATTTCCCTTGTGTTTGCAATTTTGCTCACTTCCTCTCTTTCTTTCATCTCCTGACTTACATATAGAACTAGAATGCTTTTCATATCGTCTACAGCGAAAGCAGAAGCAAGAATGTGTTTATTTTAGCTGCAATTTCTTTATTATGCACTATTAACTCCCTATTTTCCTTCTGTAGAGAACCAACGCTCACTTTACTTTCTCTTTTCATTTTTAAACACCTTGCGAACAGTTTAACATTCCTAACTACCTTCCTCTCATACTTTAAATTCCCGCCTCCTGATTTTAGTTATAATCTGCCATTCTTTACATTCTAGCCACTCATCTTTGTTTTCCCTAACTTCTTTAGTTAACCACACATGGTAAGTCCTCCCTTTAATTTTTTTTAAATATTAAAGAATATACTTACCCTGAGTGGTCTAAGATATTTCTTTGAATGTCATTATGTCTCAATTGGTCTGTTCCCTAACTTTAGTGTACAACATCAGGTTACCGTCCTTCATCAGGAGCAGTGCTCTGAATGCTTGTAATTTACAATAAACATGTTGAACTATAACCTGGTGTTGTGTGATTTTTAACTTTGTCCATCCCAGTCTAACACTGACACCTTGACATCATGTCTAACTTAGTATGGCAGTTCTCTTCAGCTAGCTCAGCTTCAATGCCCATATAATAACTCTTGCTTATGTTAAAGATACTAGTCGTAGATGCAATCTTCTTCCTTTCAGACTGGATGCAATATTCAATCATATTTTGGTAGCGGCCACCTAGGTGGGATCTCAGATCACTAATTAATTCCGCCACATTTCACAATACCAAATCTAATATAACCTGCTTGCTGGTTGTTTCAAAACATGCTGTTCTAAGAAACTATCTTGAAAGCATCCTATTTGGTTACGACTGCCATTCTGGTTTTTCCAGTTTATATACAGACTGAAGTCACCCATGAGTATTGCTGCCCCTTTATCACAAGCGCCCAATATTTCTTCTTTTATACTTTGTCCAACATTGTGGTTACAATTACATCGCGTGTACATCACTCCCACAGGTGACCTATTTCCCCTTCTATTCTGCGATCTTCAGCCAATCCAATTCCACATTCTGATCTCCTGAATCAAGGTCATGTTTAGCTATTTCAGGATTACAGTGATATCCCTCCAACTTTACCAATTTCCTATTTTTCACAAATGCATAAGCTTCTCAATACCCAGGAACCATTTGTTGACACCCCATGGCCATATCTCTGGAATGGCTATCAACTAACATTTATTTACTTGGAAATGCACTATTAACTTGCTTCATTTGTTAGGAACGTAATGCACATTCAGATACTGAGCCTTCAAGTTTGTCTTTTTGTTATTTTTGCAACATCTAGTCTTGATTGATTAATTAATTTAGATTGTTGGGGTATTGCTAAGATAATCTTTTCTGCCCCTACTTGCCCTTGACCCTTTTTCCTCTATTACATTACTCTGATTTACCACATCTTTCCAAATTTGGTCCCTTGCCACCTCCGCTCCCCCGACTGATTGCTAAGCTATCACATGCACGCACTGGTTACAAAGGCTCAATAATGCCTCTTCTTCCTCAGGCAGCTGAGGGAATTTGGTATGACGGCGAATACCCTTGCCGACTTTTATAGGTGTGCCATCAAGAGCATTCTGTCTGGATGTATCACTACTTGGTATGGTAACTGTACCATTCAAGATCAGAGACGGTTACATAGAGTGGTGAACTCGGCCCGGACAATCACAAAGGCCAACCTTCCATCTATAGAATCCATCTACCAGGCCCGCTGTCAAGGAAAGGCTGCCAGCATTCTCAAAGATCCATCCCACCCTGGCAATGTTTTTCTACAACTTCTACCATCGGGGAGAAGGTACAGAGTCTGAACACATGCACCAGCCGGTTTCGAAACAGTTTCTACCCTACTGTTGTTAGAATACTGAATGGACTCAGAATCTCTTAACATTTGCCTGTACCTGTGTTTTTGTTTGTGCTGCTATTTACCTATTATTTACTTATCTATTCTACTTAACTGCGTGGGTTTCCTCCGGGTGCTCCGGTTTCCTCCCACAGTCCAAAGATGTGCAGGTCAGGTGAATTGGCCATGCTAAATTGCCCGTAGTGTTAGGTCAGGTGTAAATGTAGGGGTATGGGTGGGTTGCGGTTGGGCGGGGTGGTGTGGACTTGTTGGGCCGAAGGGCCTGTTTCCACACTGTAAGTAATCTAATCCATTTGCCTGTTTGTGCTGCTATTTACCTATTATTTACTTATCTATTCTACTTAACTCTGTGATCAGCGTGTATTGCTCGCAAGATAAAGCTTTTCACTGTGCCCCAGTATACGTGACAATAAATTCAATTCTAATTTCTAATTCTATTGGATCTCAACTGAATTGGAGAAGGGAATGGTACAATGTTTAAGCTCCATAGGAGGCTAAGAACAATGACGGGAGGGTATGCTTCTAGGCCACACTTGAGCCGATGGTTTGTTTACAAGTGTGCAGGGAAAATCTTATCGCTAATGTCAACATAAAATCAGATTCCTTACATTTACAAATGTCTGAATATTTGATCAATTTGCGCAGACCTGCACTGTAAGTGCAGCATGTTGATTTCAGGAGAGTACAGGAGTGCACTGGTTGGCTGTGATGCCCCACACAGTTAAATAGTAAACTGAGTAACAGAGAATCATTTGTATAAATGGAACCAAGTACCAGCACCATGCTAATAGGAGAAGACAGGGAGAAAACTGGGATGAATTTAATAAATTGTTTAAACTAAATAACAATTTGGCTAAAGTAGGCCCAGTTTGGAAATGGCTGTGTCCTGTTGGAGTTGTCGCAGTAAACTGTTGTTCATTCACATATTGATACCTTTCTCTCTTTTTGACTGTGCTCCAATGAGGCTCTGGTTATATACACACCCAGCACACTGAAACCTTAAGAAAATTCCCCAAGCAATTAGACACATCCACACAAATACCTTCCTGACTCAGATAGAAAGACTCTGAAAATTAAAGGTCTGACTTTCCACACTTTTGTCCAACTGTGTAAAGCTTTCAGTTTGTTGAGGAAAAACTGAGGAACTTGAAAGCTGTTTGTTCCTTAACATGGTGTGTAACTTCCAATCCATCAACCTCAGTCTACCATGCAACGTGTCAACAGTACTGGTTACACAGGGAATAGTCAATGTGGCAATCAAATGTACTGTTTGCTGTTAATTGGCCATCACATGATGACAAAGCCAGGGCTGTCAGACTTACCCGTGATTGGGGAAGGTTCACTCTCAAGTGTTATGGGATAGCAGCTACAGTGAGCGGAATCCATTCCAAAATTACAACCTGCTTTCCTTTCAGGAACTCTTCAACTTGTTTAATAGCTGCAATCTTTTCGATGTTCCAGTAATTCTATTTGCACCACCCTTCTTTCTGTGGAACTCTATTCTGAATCTGGAGAGAACTCGACGATTGTTGCTCTGAAGTTCTTCAGCAGAATTATTTGTACTGGTAAGATCAAGCGCTTTTGATAGATTTTATACTTCACGTTTGCCCTCAGTCAGATGTCTTTACATTTTAGTTTTGGATGCAAAATGGCCCTTTATTCCTGAGTTTGTCCACCTCTTAAGACTTTTGTTCAGAAGTATACCTCTTTAGGGCAGGTACTCATCTCTTACCTGACTAAAATGCCTTTAATATACGAGTGACAGCAAATTATGTAACTGTACAGGGATTTGCGGCTCAGCCTGGTCGTACTTTTTTTTTGTAACTGCCGCAGTTTATTTCTGTAGCAAATTAATTTGAATCGCTGTAATATTCTGTGGTACAACTTTAATCAACTGTCAACCCCGCCTCCCCCACAGCCGGCTGCCTTCATAGTTTCTATTAAACCTAAGCACCAGTCATTTTGTAAATTTCAAAAATGCACCCGTGAAACCATTTCAGCACACGCTCTGGTCTAGCAGAGGAGAAAAGCCAGCTTTCAGAACTATCATCAGAACATCCTTGCTCTCCAGCAGTTCAGTGAATCAATAAGTAAGATCCAACGATTATTCTCATTGTTAACGTTTAAGAACTCAATACTAGTACGACACAGCAAGCAGGGATAATATGATACAGGGCCACTGAGGATTTGATCCGACTGCTGTTGTAAAAATCTAATGTTCCGTTTTATTTTTTTTTTGTGTAGTGTTCGTGTGATTTAATTTTACGGCTGCCCTAAATCAGAGTACAACAATTCCTTTGCAAGTTGTTCTGCAGCCGTGCAAGCGAGTTAATTTAAGGAGGCTGATAGATTTTTGCATGGCCGTACAACTTGCAAATAATGTTTCATTGCTAAAGCGCAAATAAAATTGCAATCCAATCCAAGATTGGATCGGTGTTTCGTCAACTCTGCTTGCTTCAATTGCAGCGGCTTTCGACTCTGTCCTTGGATATCTTCAGAACAGAGGAAGATGGTTCATTCAGTCAATTAACAACAACTTGTATTTGCATACCCTCCAAGGTGGTAGAGATATAACTTAATGCTTTCTCTAACATTTGAGCCAAAGCTGGAGAAATCAGGAAAAATGATAAAAGAATCGAACAAACGTGTCGGCTTTCAATAGCATCAAAGACAGAGGTAGCAAGTTTTTAAGGAGGGGAATCCTGAGCTCGGGACTAACGCAGCAGAAACTTTGGCCACCTAGTGGTGGAGTTACTTAAAACTCCCACAACACCAGGTTACCGTCCAACAGGTTTATTTGGAAGCACTAGCTTTCGAGGCTCTAGTCGTGGAGTAACTAAAACCAGCAGTGCATGGGGATCGGGGGAGATAGAACTGGGGAAATGCAGAGATCTTGGAGAGCCTATTCTGCCATTCAATAGCATGAGATCTTATTGCGATTGTAAGGATCATAAACAAAATGAATAGAGTTTTCAGATAAAACAAACCAGAACACGCTTGCATAGCAAGTCAAGCAACACTTGAAGGAAAAATGAAGTTTAATAGTTCAGGACCAGGTCCTACACATGCTTTAGCTGGTAGGAGAGGATACCCAGGCAAATGAATGGGACATCTATTTTAATGTAAAAATATTCATGTCGATGGAAGATTTGCTTTGTAGCTGCGTATATGCTCCAGTATTTTAAAGGAGTGATTGTTTCTAACATAAACATGTGAAAATTCTGAGTAGTGTGGACCTTCATTTCTCCTAGACAGCGTCACACTGCCATTTGCTACAGTTCTCCATTCTCACTCTGCAGGAGCAGAGGTCACTTGTCGGTGATTCAGAGCAGCGAGCAGTGTACTTCACTCCCTAACCCATTGGTGCAAGGATATAAGCATTGTCTGTACAGTTGCTTTTGCATGTTTTGTCTACATTCATGCAAAAGCAATCTGTCCATTAGGAATATTGTGTGCAATTCTGGTCTTCCTATCAGAAGGATATTGTGAAACTTGAAAGAGTTCAGAAAAGATTTACAAGGATGTTGCCAGGGTTAGAGGATTTGAGCTATAGTGAGAGGTTAAATAGGCTAGGGCTGTTTTCCATGGAGCGTTGGAGGCTGAAGGGTGACCTTTTACAGGTTTATAAAATTATGCGGGGCATGAATAGGTTAAATAGACAGTCTTTTCTAAGGAGTGGGGGAAGTCCAGAACTAGAGGGCATAGGTTAAGGGTGAGAGGGGAAAGATATAAAAGAGTCCTAAGGGGCAACATTTTCTCGCAGAAGATGGTGTGTGTGTGGAATGGGATTGCCAGAGAAGTGGTGGAGGCTGATACAATTACATCATTTAAAAGACATCTGGATGGGTATATGAATCAGAAAGGGTCAGAGGGATATGAGCCGGATGCTGGCAGGTGGGACTAGATTGGGTTGGGATATCTGGTCGGCATGGATGAGTTGGACCGAAGGGTCTGTGTCCGTGCTATACATCTCCGACTCTATGAATGGATTGTATAATGTGGCACCATAGGTTACATGGAAGAAAACCTTGTGTTCACGAGTCATTTCGTATCTCCAGGTCATCTCAAAGCAATTCACAACTACTTCGGAGTTGTAGTCATTGCTGCGTTGTAGGAGATGTGACAGCCAATTTGTGCAAAGCAAGTTTCCACAAACAGCAAACTGCCAATGACTAGCTTATCTGTCCTGAATGGTATTGATTGCAGGATTAATAATCAGCCTGGACACTTGTACAGATTTTCTTCAAAGTAATGTCATGTGAACAGTGAAAGTACAAGGTTGCAAGGAAAAGGCAGAGGAATGGCATGAGATATATTGCTCAATTGAAAAGCCATACAGACCTGATGGGCCGAAGAGTCTCCTGTGTATTATGATTCCATAATCTCATATGGTCATCCAAGTGAGTAAACGGAGATAAGGTTTAAATCTCACCTCTGCTAATGGAGCATGCACCCAGTGCCGCACTTGAAAAATCAGCCTGGGTTTATTGATATATGTCACTGAAGTGAGTCGTTAACTCACAACCTTCTGACTCAGTAGCTAAGCTGCTACTCTTTGAGCTGATGGGTCACATAACAACGATAATTCAACTTCTTCCCCAATGAACACATGACCCTGAAAACCTTTGCAAATGAAAAGAATGTGGCAAGAATGCTACAGTTCATTAGTCAGTTGATTTATCAAAATAAAACAAGGAGCTATAAATTATTAAGATCTGATACAAAATCAGAAAACACTAGAGCAACTCAGTAGGTCTCACAGTATCTGTGGGGAGAAAGTAGAGTTAACATTATCAGTCTGGTGAGTTCTGATGAAGAGTCAATGGACTCAAAATGTTAATTTTGTTTCTCTCTTCACAGTTGCTGTCAGAACTGCTGAGTTTCTTCAGCAATTTTTGTTTGTGCTTCAGTTGATGGCACAGGGATTGTGACAAAATCAATTACAACCACTTGATGATAAATTATTGGAAACAGTTTGGTTGGTATCTTTTATCAGATGTGTTAGTTCTGTATATTTGTAGTAAATTCTCACAGAACAAAAAAGGCGAGATTAATTTCGGATATCTGGTCGGCATGGATGAGTTGCACCAAAAGGTCTGTTTCTGTGCTGTACAACACTGACTGTTTGTTTTTTTAAGAAGTGCGAACTTTGATCTTTACTGATGTGGTAGCCGCTCAATGTAAACACCAATGCTTTCTGTAGTTCAAACCTTGATGGACTTGATTGATCCTGCCTCAATAGTCAACTGAATCTTTGTCATCAGCAAAATGTTCAGCGTTTGTCACTGCTTCAATGTTATTTGTTCTTTTTGAAGTAACTATTGAATTAATTGTGTAGTAATCGTTATGTCCCTAAAAATTGTATAATTAACAGAAATGTCATTGACAAGACAGGCTGTATTAAAGCTGGATACTTTCAAGTGGTGGGGTCTGTACCTATCTGGGTGCCAGACGCAGAATCAATAGCAACTTTCTAAAGACGATATTGACACTTGTAAAGGAAATATTAGCTGGCAATGCAGAGAGCACAGTGAAGTGGGGTAAATTAAATACATCTTCTAAAGAGGTGGCACATACTTAATGAGACACATGTGGCTGGATTTATATAAAAGTGGAGCTGGAAAAGCTAGCAAATGCTGTGCCTCCAGCTACTCTCATACCACTACCCTCCCCCCCCCCCCACCCCACACCCACTTTTCCCCCCCCCCCCGATTGGAATTAGGATTAGGAGTAGGCCATTTGGCCCCTTGAATCTCCCCTTTCATTTGGGAAGGGGAGTTTTGGGCTATATTAGATACATGGGCTTCTTATAAGACCTAAGATATAGGAGTGGAAGTAAGGCCATTCGGCTTATTGAGTCCACTCTACCATTTAATCATGGCTGATGGGCATTTCAACTCCACTTACCCGCTTTCTCCCCGTAGCCCTTAATTCCTTGCGAGATCAACAATATAAGACAAATGGGTAATGGGACTTATGGGTAAGGAGAGTTGGGATCACCCAGTCTCTGGGCCCATATGGAGACACCGCCCCAAGGATCAACCCATCTCTCCCCTTTGGATCCCGCTTTCACATATCTGGCTCTCTGTCTACCTGGCTCACTAACATACCCACTCTCACCACCACACACTCTTTCTCCCACCCTTTTTGAGGCCTCTCCAACCTGGTGTCGGTGGGAGCCCATTTAAGAAAAAAAAATAGAATTCCTACAGTGTGGAAACAGGCCCTTCATACCAACAAGTCCATACTGACCCTCCGAACAGTTTGCCACTACTTTACATTTACCCCTGACTAATGCGCCTAACTATACATCCCTGAACATCGTGGGCAATTTAGCATGGCCAATTCACCTAACCTGCACATCTTTGGATTATGGGACGAAACCAGAGCACCTGGAGGAAACCCACAAACACGGGGAGAATGTGCAACCTCCACACCGCCAGATGCCTGAGATTGGAATCAATTCCAGGTCCCTCGCACTGTGAAGAAGCAACGCTAACCACTGAGCCACAATGCCGCTGGACTTACCCAGGATCCTCAGCATGGTTGACTGGCTGTAGTCCTAGCAGTGGACACCACTTTTTGCTGGCACTGCTGGGATTTCAGAGCTGCCTGTTATCCAATTGTTAGGAAGCTTTCGAGATGGGAGGTGCTCCTAAGAGGGGGACAGAAGCCCTGACTTCAATTACTCAATACAGCTCCCAATTTTAAATGGCTTTGGGAAAGCCTTTGGGATTGTGACATGGGGTTGGGATACCCTAACATTTTAGTTATAGTGGGCGCGTGCCATTAGTGCCCCACTTAAGTCCAACCAATGGTTTCTAACTCTACAATAAGATCTTATGATATCTCTCATTCCATTTGAGATTTTTTAAAATAAATTCATTCCAGGAATATGAGCAATGCTACATGCACCTAGTTGTCATGGAGAAGGTGGTGGTGAGCTGCACTCCATGTGCTGTAGATACACAAACAATGCTGTGAGTGAGGGAGTTTCTGGATTTTGTCCCAGCAACATTGAAGGAACAGCGATACATTTCCAAGTCAGGCTCTGAGTGGCTTGGAGGGAAACTTGCAGGTGGTGGTTTCCCATGTATCTGCTGCTGTTGTCCTTCCAGATGGCAGTGGTTGGAATGTGCTGTCTAAGCAGCCTTGGTGAACCTCTGCAGTGCATCTTGTAGATGGCACACACTGCTGCTACTGAGTGATGGTGTTGGTGGAGGGAGTGGATGCTTGTGGATGGGGTGCCAAATAAGTGGTCTGCTTTGTCCTGGAAGGTGTCAAGCTTCTTGAATGTTATTGGGGCTGTACCTGTTCAGGCTTGTGAGGAGTATTCCATCACACTGCTGACTTGCGCCTTGATGGTGGACAGGCTTTGGAGAGCCAGGAGGTGACTCACTCACTTCGGGATTCATAGCCATTCTATTTTTATGAGTAGTCCAGTTCGGTTTCTGGTCACTGAAAACCTGCAGAGTGTTGATAGTGGGGGGATTCAGTGATGGTAATGCCATCAACTGGCAAAGGCTAAATACTCGCTCGGTGGAAATGGTCATTCTTTGGAATTTGAATGGTGTGAATGTTAGTCACCAATTTTCAGCCAGAGACTGGATAATGTTGCATTTGAACATGAACTGCTTCAGTATCTGAGACGTCCTGACTGGTGCAGAAAAAGCGCAGCAGGTCAGGCAGCATCCAAGGAGCAGGAGAATTGACGTTTCGGGCATAAGCCCTTCTTCAGGAATCCTGAAATGTTGATTCTCCTGCTCCTTGGATGCTGCCTGACCTGCTGCGCTTTTCCTGCAACACATTTTTCAGCTCTGATCTCCAGCATCTGCAGTCCTCACTTTCTCCTGACTGGTGCAGAACATTTGTGCAACCTGCGAACATCCCCACTTCAGACCATATGATGGAGAAAAGGTCATTGATGAAGCATCTGAAGGTGTTTGGACTTTGGCCAGTACCCTGAGAATCTCCTGCAGAAAGGTCCTTGAACTGAGATGACTGATACAAAAGGAAGATGGTTGAATTGTTGTGTGCCAGATTTGAATCTGACCAGTGAAGAGTTTGTCCCCTGACTGAATTAAGGCTATATTGTGGTCAGGGTCTGAGTGGTCCTGGCAGAACCCAAACTGAATGTCAGAGAGCAGATTATTGCTGAGCAAATATTGCTGGGCAGCATTGCTGGTGACACCTTCCATCACTTTACTGATGATCGAGAGCAGATTGATTGACATTAATTGTCTGAGTAGGACTTGTCCTGCTTTTTGTGTACAAATTGTACAAATAGTTTTCCACATTGTTGGGTAGACGCTGATGTCGAAGCTGTTATGTAACAGTTTGGTTAAGATTGCAGAAAGTCTAGAGTACTCATCTTCAATACTATTGCTTGAATGTTGTCAGAGCCCTGTTAGGTTTTTCCCGAAGTTTCACACACCAACTTCTGCAAACAGTTAAAGTTTATTAAAGTCTGTACAAGTTAGGTGACCCCTTTGACACACTCTTTGCTGGCATGCAAAGGAGTCCTGAATAAAGGAAAGACATCCCCTTTTTTTATACAGGTCACTTGGTCAAGCTCACCGATACTGTGGTCACTCCCCACCCCATCCCCTCCCTGCAAATGATTTCTGGCTCCATTACTTCCCCAGACAGTGTAAGTGGGATAGGCTTCAGCACTGGGGATGATCACGCAAGTGAACCTGATTTGGCTGTGGGATGGCTATGAAAGTATTTCTGAAATGATAGGTACAGTGTAATTTGATAATAGTAGGGAAGTAGTAGCAAATGACTGTCTAAAATGGAGTGGGAGTCATTGCATTCCTGCATGAATGTCATCCCCACTCACTTCCAGAATGTTCACTCTGTGCAGTTTAACCCTTTAAAATTACATTAATATCCAGAGAGATATTCCAATTTAAACTTTTAATATTACAGCCGATAGACCTTTCAGTACCCATTGCATCCAATTGTTTCCTGGTATCACATGGACTGAATTGAATTAGTGGAAGACTGATATCTGTAATGCCAGGATCTCTGGAGGAGACAGAAATGGATCATTCAGTCGGCACTTCTGTCTAAAGATTTTTTGCAGATCCCTCAGCCTTCCCTCTCGCTTTGTGCTCAGCTCCCCCATCATCGAGGAAAGGGATATTTGTGGAACCTTCTGCCCCGCCTCCAGTGAGTTGTTTTAGATGTAGAGAGGATGTTTCCTCCTCTGGGCAGTTTAGCGCCAGTTGTTTAATTGCCTGTCACCATTCATGAATGGATAGGGCCGAACTACAGGGCTTAGATCTGGTCCATTGGTTGTGGGATTGCTAAGCTCTGTCTATCACTTACTGCTTATGCTGTTTGCCACTGGGATAGGACATACCTAGAGATGATGGTGGTGTTATCTGGGCTATGATTTGTAAAGTATGATTCCATTCAATGGCCATGTCAGGGTGTCGCTTGGCTAGTCTGTGAGACAGCTCTCCCAATCATTGTCCTGTGTTAGTTTTTCAGAGCTGACAAGGCTGTGTTTGCTGATCTCATTTCCAGTACCAGTGGGGCAATGCCAGTTTCATTTCTGTTTTCAGACTATTTTGGAGGTTTGACAGAACTGTGGGCTTGCTTGACCGCCCTGAGGGCAGTGAAGAATCAACCATATTTCTGTAGGTCTGGGGTGAAGATGGTAGATTTCCTCAGCACAGTGTGATGATTGAACTGAGATGTGTGCGTGTGTGACTAAAATACTCACTACTTAAATCCATTAAACCCTTAGGGATGCGATTAGCCAGTCATTAAAAACCATCCATTCCAACTTCGCAATAAATCAGCAGTAGCTATGTACAAGGAACAGGAGTAGGCCATTCAGCCCCTTGAGCCTGTTCTGCCAGTCAATCTGTGGCCCAAGTCCATATACCTGCCTTTGCCCTATATCCCTTTTGCTTACAAAAGTGTTTCTATCTTAGATTTTAAACTAACAACTGACCTCACTCCAGCTGCCATTTGTGAAAGAGAGTTCCAAACCTTATCACCCTTTGTGTGTAGAAGTGCTTTCAAAAACCTCTGCTGAACAGTCTGACCTTAATTCTTAGGCTATGACCCTAGGCCTAGAATCCCCAACCAGTGGAAATAGTTCATCTTTACTGTCCTTAACTTTTCCTATTAATGTCTTGGAGAATTTGATTCTATCACAATTAACCTTCTAAATTGTAGTGTACAAACAGGCCTTTTTAAAATTATATTAATTTGTGGGATGTGGTCAGGCTGGTTAGGCCAGCATTTATTGCCCACTCAACCACATGGCTATGGGTCTGGAGTTGCATATAGATTTTTTTTCTCTTCACAATTGGCAAAGGTTTCCTGGTCATTGTCAGACATTTTAGAGGACACTTCCTATTCCTACAGATGCCGCCTTGACCCACGCAGAAGACATTCAAGAAATCTCCACCAGGGGTTGGAAGAGTTTGCAGACTAAGTTTGCTAGGAGCTTAGTTTCCAGAACATGCAATACCAAAAGTAGTTCAAAAACCTTACCAAAGTTATTAAGCTAAGAGCCTCTTACTCTCCCCTTCAAGTTTCAAGTTTGAAGAAGTGTAATACTTACATTCTTGCTTCATTCTCCTCCTCCAATAATTAATCGTACTGCACTTCACTACATCTTATTCTCTTCGTATCCCTATGTTCATTGCTGCTAGAACCTTCAGTTCCCCAGACAGTGTATTTAAGACGCTAGGTACCACCTATTCTCCATGATAGGCAGGTTTTCTAAACCACTTACAAGGCTGCCATGAACACTCTGTAGGAGAAAGTATGGGACAACTTATGGTGGGAGGACATGTGTGAGGAGGTCAAGCCTAGCTGCTGGAAGGAAATGACCATGGAGCATTGGGACTGAGTAGTCACAGCACTAGAAGAGACATGCACCATACCCTCTTATCCTCTTTTTCCTTCTTTTGATCACACTCTGCTTTGCATATACGGCACCTGTTTCCAGTTACCACTTGTCTCTTCACTTTAAAGACCAACCACTGCCCCTCACTTTTATTTCAGGTATTTACATGGTGTAGATACCTCTCTTTCATCAGAAAGAGGATGTCAGCTTTTGTCATGTACTCTGAGTCATACAGCATAAAAACAGCCCTTCAGTCTATCATATCCATGCTGACCAACAAAAACTAAACAACACTAGTCCCATTTATCTGCATTTGGTCCATAACCTACTATGTTGTGAGAGTACTTGCTTTCACCGCCCTCTCAGGCAGCATGTTGCATATTTTTACCAACCTCTGAGTGATAAAATCCTGCCTCCGATCCCCTCTCAACAACTTATTCCTTACCTTTAAACTTATGCCTTCTAGTCTCTGGAAGATTTGCAAATAATCATTCTGACCTTGGAAAGTACCAACGTATGAGTTCAGAAATGGGCACTACATATTGTACAGAGGTTTGGCTACAGTGGGCTAGGGCATTAGAAAGCCATTGGTACCAGCTTGCTTCAGGATGACACCATGTGCCCACTCTCCACACAGCAGTTGCATGCTGACTTTCAGTGCACAGGCTAGTGAAAACAGTTGGCGGACATACACCATGTACTGGTGGCCAACCAACAAGTTTGTGCACCATGGAATAGCCCAGCTCCAAATCTACTGTGGCTTGGAGAGACCCATCTCCTCTCCCACTGAATGAGTGGTCAACTCCATGAACATGACAGTGGTGCCCACTATGGTGGTAACTCTGGAGACACACAGCCACTGCCATCTTATCTTCCACTCTTTTCTGTCCTCCATCCTCATGCAGAGTTGGAGCAGTGCTTCTACCCTCTCTCAGGTTGTCAGCATCTCTGTTCCACCACTTCCCTGTTTGTGCTAAGCAGTCAAGAGGTCAGAATGCAGCAGCCTATGCTGAGATGTTCCTGTCTGTAGTCAGATGCTTAAGGATCAGAGTTCTTTGACGTGATCCACCATAGCCATATGAGATATCCTTAATGGAGCCTGTATGTAGTGTTCCGTTATCATGTGAGTCTGTTTAAAATTGGTGCTCGTTGTGTTTGATTAATTGTGGACTTGGGGGAATAATAAGCAAAGATCTGGAAAGAACTGGGAGCCTCATTTAAAGCAGGGAATAGACATTTTAAGGCACTGACTAAAATGTATCCATCTTGGCATAGATGTGGGATGCAAGAGATACAATACTACATAATGTGAACTATTTGAAGTATGAAAATTTATTTTTGAAGTGAATTGAACAGTGCATCAGTGCACTAATAAGTTTTGAAATATGAAGACCTTCTTTATATTTTCATGAAAACTTGGAAAAAGTATTTGCATGTCAGTTTGATGAGCAACTCTCACCTGCAAAGGTGAAATACCACCTAAATATTCAGTTGTTTTCAATGCAGAGAAATATCAGATCCAAAATGCCAATAATTTAAAGTTTGGCTGCTGTGGCTCAGTTGGCAGCACTCTCATCCCAGTCAGCAAATTTGGGTACAACTTCCACTTTGGAGAGAGAGTCTTGGCTATAACAGTCCACTGCAGGACTGAGGGAAGTGTTGTACAATCTGAGATGAGCCCTCTATTCCTGATGAAGGGCTTTTGCCTGAAACGTCAATTTTCCTGCTCCTCGGGTGCTGCCTGAACTGCTGTGCTTTCCAGCACCACTTTAATCTAGAATCTGGTTTCCAGCATCTGCAGTCCTTGTTTTTACTTGAAATGAGCTGTTTCAAGCCAAGGTGCTGTTCATCAGGTGAAGATAGTGCAACTGATTCTTCTATATTAAAGAGCAACAATAACATTTTATCTTCAGTATGGTGATCATTACTTACCTCCCTCAATATCACAGATGCTGGAAGCTTGCTTTATGCAAATTTATTGCTGTGTTACCCATGAAACACCAGCAAACCTGCTCCTAAAAGTACTTTGTTAGGTGTAGAGTGCTTTTTGACATCATTGTGTTGTTAATGGTGTTTTGTGCATGCAAATCTTTTCCTATATGCCAAAATATATCTTGTCATTACAAATGTTATAACATTTCTGATCCACATCCAGTGGCAATGACAATTTAGGAGAAATACTTTTGCTTTGCATTCATCACAGACCTAATATCCATCACCAACTTAGAGATTCCATCGGTGGCATTAAGCCAGCAATAGTTAGTAACAAGTGATGATATCTAGCAGTAGGTGGAGCTCATATCACACATTTCCCTTTGGTTTCATTATTTTAACAAAGGAACTATTCTGGCAAAAAGATGTTTTTGACAAGTTGGTCTAACATCAGTTATTGGCAAACTCTGAGACAATGATTAAGAACTTAGAAATTCACTGATTAGTTGAAGAGGTAGTATCAAAATATTGTTGTTCATGTTTAACAAGTTTAAGTTTTTTTTTGAACAAAGTGTCAGGTGTAAGCAGGGTAGTGATGTATCTTATATGGATTTTTAAATGGTGTTCAGTAGAAATGCAAGTTGAGTGATGCTGCCAATTTGCTATCACCTTGTTTCACTCTATCAACAACTTCAAGAAACCTCCTGCTGTTCTTCTCATTCTGTTATGGGATCTTTTACATCCATTTGAACAGCAGGAACACACAGACTGGGGACTAAATTGGCTATAGGCCCAGGGATTGTGATGGATATTTAACCCAAACTGAATGATTTGAAATGCAGGCAGTGAGCCATCTTTATGCACCCTACTGTGTGTAGTCAGTGCTCGCCATGATGTGCATTGGCTGCACACAGGGGACCTTAGTATAGAAACTTCTTAATATCATTTGAAGCTAGCCAGCACAGCATAAATCTAGTCAGCAAGCTAGACATTGCTTTAAGATAATCAGCAAGTTAGATATTCCTTAAAGCTAGCCAGCACTGCTTTAAAGCAAGTCAACAATAGTCTTTGGTATTATCACTAGACTATTGATTCTGAAACCCAGTGAAAAATACCCAGGTAATATGGACTCTGGTTCAAACTACACCATCTACCAAACAGAATTTGAATTCATTAAAAATCTGAATTTAAGAGTCTAAGACTTGTGAAACTGTTAATTGTTGGAAAGACCACCTGGTTTACTAATTCTGTTGAGGAATGAAACCTGTCATCCCTCTCTGTTCTGGCCTATGTGTGACTCCAGACCCTTGGCAATGTGCGTCACTCTTAAATGGCCTCTTGGCAATTAGAGTCAAAGAAATGTATAGCAGGGAAACCGGCCCTTCAGTCCAACTTGTCCACGCTGACCAGATATCCCAACCTAATCTAGTCCCATTTGCAAGCACTTGGCTCATATCCCTCCAAACCCTTCCTATGCATATGCCCATCAAGATGCCTTTTAAATGCTGTAATTGTACCAGCCTCCAACACTTCCTCTGGCAGCTCATTCCATACACGCACCACCCTTTGTGTGAAAAAGTTGCCCCTTAGGTCTCTTTTATATCTTTCCCCTCTGTGTAAACCTATGCCTCTAGTTCTGGACTCACTACTCAAAACTTTTAAGGTGTCAGTATCTGAAAGAGAGGGGTTGTAAGAAGCAACCTCTTCCAAGGTTGAGTGAATAGGTGGCTTTGGGAAGAGTTGACCATTTCTCCACTGGGGCTGTGACAAGTTGTGCTGGGAATGAAGGGCAGAATGATGGGGGTAGCATTTTAAATCAATTTCAAAACTAATGCACAAACGAAGCAAGGCTGAAGTTTTTTTTCAACATAAAATTCACTCTGAATGATTAAGATGTGGAATACAACGAAATGTTGTGGAGGCAGGTTCAACAGAAGCATTCAAGAAGGCATTGGTTCTTTGGATAGAAATAGTATACAGAGATATGGGGAAAAGGCATGAGATTGGCACTAGGTGCAGGCATAATGGACCAAATTTGTACTTACTCATTTGTGGGATTTGGGCGTCACCGGCTGGCCAGCATTGATAGCCCATCCCCATTTGCCCTTGAGATGGTGGTGGTGAGCTGCCTTCTTGAACTGCTGCAGCCCACTTGCTGTGGGTTGACCCACAATGGTGATAGGGAGAAAATTCCAGGGTTTTGTCCCAGCGACTGTAAAGGAACGGTGATATATTTCCAAGTCAGGGTGGTGAGTGGCTTGGAGGGGGAACTTGCAGGTGTTGGTGTTCCCACCAAAGATGACCTCCAAACAATTCTTCTGAGAGTTTGTGATTTGGGTGAGAGAGGTGCATAAGGTCAGGGTTGGTCATGAACAAGGTGAGTCTGATAAGGTATGGCAATTGATCATGCTGATCCTTGCGGCAAGAAACACTCCATAAAATCCCTGTGAATCTGACTCTGCCCAAACATCCAGCACCGTGTTCAGGTTTGCATCCCTGTGTGTTTTCAATCATGCATTTTACAGGCACAGCTAGTTACCTTTTTTTTAACTATTTAATGGATAAAGGGAAGAGAGAATCCTATTGCTTCCCAAATTGTATTAACAGAGCATTATTGTTCGGATATGAATTGCTCTGGTTACTATACACAATGGCCTTGTAAATTAGTATGTTCTTTCTGGGATTGTTAGTGTTAATGATCTGTTTGAATTACCATTTGGAGGGCATCCTCAAAATGCATTTATTTGCAGCAAAATCTTCATCCTTTGAGTGTGTCCTCAAAATAAATAAAGATCGAGCTTTTTTTGTTGGAGGTATGCTCTGAGGTCCCCCTTTTGTACTGTATGATTTTATATATTGTTTAGGAAGAATGACTGAGTTGCACTGATCATCAATATTACCTAATGACATTTAAAAAAAAACTGTCCCCTAAATAACATAAAATTATGGGAAGAGATTTAGTCTTTTGACAGTTGTTGCACAGAATTTTTTCTGTGCATCTTCTCTAACCCTTTTACTGTTATTTCACTATCAAAGTTTACAGCTCATCAAGAAACCACATTGCCCTTCTCGAGGTTTATAAAATCATGATGGACATAGGTAGGGTAAATAGATGACAAGGTTTTTTTTCCTTGGGTGGGGAGCCCAGAACTAGAGGGCATAGGATTAGGAGGAAGAAGGGAAAGATTTAAAAGGGACCTAAAGGGGCAACATTTTCACACAGAGGGTGGTGCGTGTATGGAATGTGCTGCCAGAGAAGTGGTACAATTGCAACATTTTTAAAAGGCATCTGGATGGGTATATTTTTAGCAAGGGTTTAGAGGGATATAGACCAAGTTTTGGATAATAGGATGAGATTAGTTTGAGATAACTAGTCGGCATGGACAAGTTGGACTAAAGGATCTGTTTCCGTGCTGTACATCTCTATGATTCTACGGTTAATTAATTTGGGGCATAATGTCGAACTAAGGAGAAATTTTCTCTTTATAAAAGAAGTACAAATACTCCTGAACTTTAGGCTTTTTGTTCTATTCAAGATGCTTATATAAATATATATTGTTGTTGATCACTGTAACTGGTGCCTTATGAAAATAAAAACTGAAAGAACTACAGATGCTGGAAATTAAAAATAAAAACAGAAAATGCTGGAAAAGCTCAGCAGGTCTGGCAGCATCTGTGGAGAGAAACCAGAGCTAACGTTTCAAGACTGAGGGTGATGATCTATAAGTCGCTTGGTTCCACAATCGGTCGATTAACACACCCGTAAATGACTCTTTGTCCAATATGCAAACAATCGTTTATTGTAGGTTACAGTGCTGGGTTGGCAGACTCTGATTGCCCAGAAGTATGAAAACTTCTTAACAATCAAAAGAATCCAACAACCTTAGAGTTTGCATAAGGCTTATATACATTAACCATCAGCAGACATGGAGCATGATTGCATAGTAACAACCAATCAGTAAATTATAATCACTTCATAGGTAGTAGCTTGAACCAATGGTATTGATTTAAGCTGTAATGGGTTATGTCACTTTTACAAAGATTCACAGCTTGCCAAATGCTGTTTAGTATTTCCTCTATAAGAACTTGCAGGTTGCAAATGTAGTTAGTATTTCCTCATCTTATCCAGCTATTTCTTCATGCTGGTGGTTTTAGTGGTTAGTTACTTGTATAACTTTACAGACTAACTGCAGGTAGTCACATAGGCATAGGGAACCATTTTGTCTTTAGCTGCAATTTAGAATTGACTGTTGCATTGCATTTAATTTAGCAATACAGCAGCCATTTTGTGCAGCTCCTTTATCCATTTTGTTGTAGCTCCCAGAGCCCCATATTCTCAATGGTAGCTAGGAGAAAGGGTGGGAGGAAGGAGTAAGGATAAATGGTAGATGGAGGTAGAGAAAGAAAAACAATTGAACAGAGAAAAGAGTGGATAGCGATCTGGCTAGGAGGGTGAATAGCTATTAATAGGGACTGTTAATGGTTAACTATAGATTGTGTGTATTAGCAGCTAAAATAATTCAAGTAATTTCAAAATAATTCATTTTAATGCCAATACGTTTCACCATAACATACTTCATCTGTTAACTCCCAAATCTAAGGTCAAATGTTGTCAAACATCCCCATATACTGAGGTGAATTAAAGGCATTTGAGCCAGACACTTTACAATGTCTTAATCATTTATTGGCCATTCCTAGTTACCTTTACTGAGTGGCTTACTGAGCCATTTGAGAAAGAGTCAGCTACATTTGGTTAGGACTGAAGTCACACCCAAGTCCAATAAGATGACAGGTTCCTTAAGAATTTTAGAGAACCAGTTTGGTTTTCACCTCCATCCAAGATCCCTTTCCACTCTTTTTAAATTTATTTCTGGCTTTTTTTAAAAAGTGGGATTCTCAACTTGGCAGAGTGTGATTTGAATGGGAGTCCTGTTGTTGTTGTTGTGTACTCTGAATTATTAGAGTAACATAATTACTTAAATTATCATTGCCTGCATACACAATGTCAGGCATCCTTTCTCTTTGATCTGATGCAAGAATGCAAAGTGTTTGTCTCAACAACTCTCCTGTGCCAACTGTAGGATCTATTTAAAAATGTCAGATCATTTGAGACTTTTAATAGCTTCGAGCAAACACGTCAAGAATGGAAAACCCAGCTTGGCAGCCATTAGCATCCTGCTCTGAGCTGAGCTGGGTCTATTTTGTCATTGTTAGTGGCAAGTTAGTTGCTGCTAATTAAAGGCTTTCCCGTGAGATCCTAGTTAGAAATCTCTACTAAAGGTCATTTCAGTGCTGCAATTACAGTAAATTCTTAAAATTAAATAGAAAATCTGGTGTGAAGATTACGGAGTTGTTATAAGATTGGTGCCTCTGAGAGGAAATCCGCTCTCCTTAATCCAGATAATATGCTTCAAGGTAAAGCACTGTGAATAGGGACTAGCTGTAGGATAAAATGTTCTTGTTCCATGCAATCCTAGCTACATAACAAATATAACAGCATTCTGCAAACATTCTCAGCATTTTAAAAATCAAATTTAATAATGCCTTAAATGTTCCTATCACCCTTGGAATCTCTGACTTTGACAAATCAGCTTAGAATTCTGGAGAAACTCAGCAACGTCTGTAGAGAGAGGAACAGAGTTAATATTTCCAATCCGGTATGACTCTGCTTCGGAAATGTTTTTGATCCCAAAACATTGGGAAACCTGACAAGTCACCAGCAAGCTCATTATGACAAATGAGCTGTGGGGAATGGCCGGCTTTGAACTAATAGTTATGGCGATCTTTGCTCAATAGATCCAGGGCAAGAGGTGGCTGTGGTTAGAATAGTTGCCTCATAGCTCCAGGAAACCGGGTTTGATTCTGTCCTTAGGCGGCAGTCTTTGTGGACTTTGCACATTCTCCCTGTGTCTGCATGCATTTCCTTCCACAGTCCAAGGTTGTGCAGGTTAGGTGGATTGGCATGCGACATTGCCCATAGTGTGCAGCCTAGGTGGATTAGCCATGGGAAATGCATGGCTACAGGGATTGGGTGGGATGCTCTTCAGTGGATCCAATGGGCCAAATGCTTCCATGCTGTAGGAATTCTAAACCAATGGTCCCATGCAATAATAATCATGGCCACTGATTAAGGGCGGTACTGCTGAAACCGTACAGGCTGTGCAGTTTTAGATTTCCTTATACAAGGGATTTACTTGTATTGGAGACATTGCAGACAATGTTCACCAGGTTGGTTCGACAGATAATTAATTTTCTTAAGAGGAGAGGTCGAGCCAGTTGGACCCATATTCATTGGAGTTTAGAATAATGAGTGATCACATTGAAGACATAGGATCTTGAAGGGTGTTGACAGGGTAGATTTGTAAAAATGATAGACTGGATTTTGATTCAGATGCAGGTAGGCAATAACTTGTGTGAGTCAAGATTAGAATGGTGCTGGAAAAGCGCAGCAGGTCATGCAGCATCCGAGGAGCAGGAAAATCGACGTTTTGGGCAAAAGCCCTTCATCAGTAAAGCTTTTGCCTGAAATATTGATTTTGTTTTTCCTGCTCCTCGGATGCTGCCTGACCTGCTGTGCTTTTCCAGCACCACTCTAATCTTGACTTTAATCTCCAGCATCTGCAGTCCTCACTTTCACCTAATGACTTGTGTGAGCTGAGTGAAAGTAATAACACAAGATTTAAGAAATGTAGTGCTTAACAACAATCTTTGGTCATTGCTTCCCAAGTTGTAGTGCAGGTGATCACTTTGGACCTCTCTTCTTCCTGTTTCTTTTGTGTCTCTTCAAACTTTGTTACCAGTGTCTTTGAACTTCCTTCTGTTCAATCCGTTCCATTCCATATTTGGCCATATTCCAACATTATTCATTTAATGCATCAGGGATGAACATACAAATATGCAAAATGGGAGCAGGGTACACTATTCAGCCCATTGAATGTGTTTCACCATTCACTAAAATGTCTCCAAGATGGCGGTGGAGTAGGATCCAAGATGGAAGATGAGAAAAGATGTGGCTGTAAGAGCTGCTCCTTTTTTTTTCTTTGAGGTATTTTAGGTGTTGGAGGTGACTTCTTTGAATTCTCGGAGTAGCAATTAGTGTTTTATAAGTTTTTGCATTGTTTTGAAACTTTGAGGGGGGGGAGAAAAGATCAAAACAACGGCATTTTAAAAAGGGGGAAGATGGACAAAGGCAGACACCACATGGTCAGAGAAAGAAACCTACACAGTCTGACAGAAAAGTGAATGTCTACAGTTGCTGTCTTTGCTGTTTAAGTGCAAGTACCTCTGGACTTTGGAGTGTATCTTGGAAAAATTAACCAACAGCAAAATTCATAGCTGACCTTGAAGGAACGTGTGTGGGAGAGCTCACAGCATGGGAACAGGTAAGTACATAGTTTTTAAGTGTAACCTTGCTGTAAATCTGCAATAGTGAGCAGAGTGGGTTCTTTTTTGATTATATGTTTTATTGAGATCTTTCTCTTCATTAAAATTTAAAAATGTAAACATAGATATAGATATTAAGTTAGCCTGAAGCAGTGTTTTTTTTATAGAGTAGTAAGACAGTACTGTTTTCTGGGTCTGTAGATTGTTAAGGTGCAAAGATGGTCTTTAAAAGAGTGATGGGCTCTTCCTGCCGGATGTAGGAGTTTAGGGAGAGTTTCCATGGTTCTGATGATTATGTCTGCAGTAAGTGTGTTTGGTTGTGAATCCTATCAGATTGCATGGATCAGTTGGAGCAGCAGTTAGAGGTAATAAGGAATTTTACAGGAGCTAGAGGCTGTGATGGATGGCGACTAAAGGAAGGGAGAAAAACCGCAGAGACAGGTAGGTAAATGTGTTTTCTCCCGGAAAGATAGGAGAGGGAGGCAGATGGTGCAGGAGTCTCCTGTGGCTAATCCCATCTCAAACAAGTATGTTGTTTTGGAAAATGTAGGGGCTGATGGACGCTCAGGGGAATGTAACATGAGCAGCCAAGTTTCTGGTACTGAAAATGGCTCTAATGTAACAAGGGGTTGCATTAGAGCCAATTGATTGTGAGAGGGGACTCTGTAGTCAGAGGCACAGACAGACGTTTCTGTAGCCAGCAGTGAAAAATCAAAATGGTATGTTGCCTCCCTGGTGCCAGGATCAAGGATATTTCGGACAGGGTGCAAACTGCCCTCGCAGGGGAGAGGGACCAGCAGGTGGTTGTTGTACACATTGGAACTAATGATGGAAAGGGAAAAGGATGACATTCTGAAGGGAGAACACAGAAACGTAGGCAGGAATTTGGAAAAAAAGGTCCTTGAGAGTCGTAATATCTGCACTACTGCCGATGCTATGAGCTAGTGAAGGTAGGAATAGGAGGATAGAGCAGATGAATGCATGGCTGAGGAGCTGGTGTATGGGAGAAGAATTCACATTTTTGGATCATTGGAATCTCATCTGGGGTAGAAGTGACCTGTACAAGAAGGACAGATTGCACCTAAATTGGAAAGGGACTAATATTTTGGCAGGAAGATTTGCTAGAGCTGCTTGGGAGGATGTAAACTAGTAAGGTGTAGGTGGGGGGAGGTGGGACATAGGGAGATAGTGATCAATCTGAGACTGGTACAGTTAGGAAAAGGAGTGAGTCAAACAGTCAGGGCAGGCAGAAACAAAGCAGAGAATGACGTAGGACCAATAAATTAAACTGCATTTATTTCAATGCAAGGGGCCTAACATTGAAGGCAGATGAACTCAGGGCATGGTTAGGAACATGGGACTGGGATATCGTAGCAATTACAGAAACATGGCTCAGGGATGGGCAGGACTGGCAGCTTAATGTTCCAGGATACAAATGCTACAGGAAAGATATAAAGGGAGGAGGAGGAGGAGTGGGGTGGAGGAGAGAAGAGTGGCATTTTTTGATAAAGGATAGTATTACTGCTTTACTTAGGTTGGATATTCCTGGGAATACATCCAGCGAAGTTATTTAATGGGTAACTGAGAAATAAGAAAGGGATGATCACCTTTATTGGGATTGTATTGGAGACCCCTCCCAACCCCACCAATAGTCAGTGGGAAATTGTAAAACAAATTAGTAAGGAGATCTGTTATTTGTAAGAATAATAGGGTGGTTCTGGAAGGGCGTTTTAACTTTCAAAACATAGATTGGGGCTGCCATAGTGTTAAAGGTTTAGATGGAGAGGAATTTAAGTGTTTTTCAAGAAAAGTTTCTGATTCAGTATGTGGATGTTCTTCTAGAGAAGGTGCAAAACTTGATGTACTCTTGGAAAATAAGGCAGGGCAGGTGACTGAGGTGTCAGTGGGGGAGCACTTTAGGCCATAATTCTATCCGTTTTTAAAAAATGGTGGAAAAGAATAGACCCAATCTAAAAGTTAAAGTTCTAAATTGGAAGAAGACCAATTTTGATGGTATTAGACAAGAACTTTCGAAAGCTGAATGGAGGCAGATGTTCGCAGATAAAGGGACGGCTGGAAAATGGGAAGCCTTCAAAAATGAGAAGTCCAGAGACAGTATGTTTCTGTTAGGGTGAAAGGCAAGGCTGATGGGTGTAGGGAATGCTGGATGACTACAGAAATTGAGGTTTTGGTTAAGAAAAATAAGGAAGCATATGTCAGGAATTGACAGGATAGATCGAGCAAATCCTTAGAAGCGTATAAAGGTAGTAAAAGTATACTTAAGCGGGAAATCAGGAGGGCAAAAAGGGGACATGAGATAGCTTTGGCAAATAGAATTAAGGAGAATCCAAAGGGATTTTATAAATACATTTTAAGGACAAAAGGGTAACTAGGGAGTGAATAGGGCCCCTCAAAGACCAGCAAGGCAGTCTTTGTGTGGATCCGCGGGAGATGGGGGAGATACTAAGCGAGTATTTTGCATCAGTGTTTACTGTGGAGAAGAACGTTGAAGATATAGACTGTAGAGAAATAGATGGTGACATCTTGAAAAATGTCCTTATTACAGAGGAGGAAGTGTTGGATGTCTTAAAATGCTTAAAGGAGGATAAATCCTCATGACCTGATTAGGTGTACCCTAGAACTCTGTGGGAAGCTAGGGAAGTGATTGCTGGGCCCCTTGTTAAGATATTTGTATCATCGATAGACACAGGTGAGGTTCCAGAAGACTGGAGTTTGGCTAACGTGGTACCACTGTTTAACAAGGTGGTAAGGACATGGCTAACGTGGTACCACTGTTTAACAAGGTGGTAAGGACAAGCCAGTGAACTATAGACTGGTGCGCCTGACATCGGTGGTGGCCAAGTTGTTGGAAGGAATCCTGAGGGACAGGATGTACATGTATTTGGAAAGGCAAGGACTGATTAGGGATAGTCAACATGGCTTTGTGCGTGGGAAATCATGTCTCACAAACTTGATTGAGTTTTTTGAAGAAGTAACAAAGAGGATTGATGAGGGCAGAGCAGTGGACATTATCTATATGGACTTCAGTAAAGCATTCAGCAAGGTTCCTCATGAGAGACTGGTTAACAAGGTTAGATCTCATGGAATACAAGGAGAACTAGCCATTTGGATACAAAACTGGCTCAAAAGGTAGAAGACAGAGGGTGGTGGTGGAGGGTTGTTTTTCAGAGTGGAGGCCTGTGACCAGTGGGAGTGCCACAGGATTGGTGCTGGGTCCACTGCTTTCATTATTTATATAAATGATTTGGATGTGAACATCTGAGGTATAGTTAGTAAGTTTGCAGACGACACAAAAAATAGAGGTGTACAGTGAAGAATGTTACCTCAGAGCCCAGCGGGATCTTGATCAGATGGTTAATGGACCGATGACTGGCAGATGGAGTTTAACTTAGATAAATGTGAGGTGCTGCATTTTGGAAAAGATAAGCAAATCAGACCAAGACTTATACACTTAATGGGAAGGTCCTGGGCAGTGTTGCTGAACAAAGAGACCTTGGAGTGCAGGTTCATAGTTCCATGAAAATGGAGTCACCGGTAGATAGGGTAGTAAAGAAGATGTTTGGTAAGCCTTCCTTTGTTGGTCAGAGCATCAAGTACAGGAGTTGGGAGGTCATGATGCAACTGTACAGGACATTGGTTGGGTGACTTTTGGAACATTGCATGCAATTCTGGTCTCCCTCATATAGCAAGGATGTTGCAAAATTTGAAAGAGTTCAGAAAAGATTTACAAGGATGTTGCCAGTATTGGGCAATTTGAGCTATAGGGAGAGGTTGAATAGGCTGGGGCTGTTTTTCCTGGAGCGTCGGAGGCTGAGGGGTGACCTTATAGAGATAATAAAATCAGGAGGGGCATGGATAGAGTAAACAGACAAGGTATTTTTCTGGGGCTAGGCGAGTCCAGAACTAGAGGGCATAGGTTTAGGGAGAGAGGGGAAAAATTTAAATGGGACCTAAAGGGAAAACTTTTCAAACAGAGGGTGGTGCATGTATAGAATGAGCTGCCAGAGGAAGTGGTAGAGGCTGGTACAATTACAGCATTTAAAAGGCATCTTGATGGGTATATTAGTAGGAAGAGTTTAGAGGGAACTGGGCCAAGTGCTGTCAAATGGGACTAGATTAGGTTAAGCTATCTAGTCAGCATGGACGGGTTGGACCAAAGGATCTGTTTCTGTGCTGTATGACTGTATGACATCTGAGACTGAACTCATCCATTCTGTCCATTTTTTTTTTCTTTCTCTGTATCTTTTCGGGATTTCTTTTACTTACTTTTTCCTTTTACTTCCCATCCTCTGGTGACAATAAAGCTAATTCTAAGATTTGGCTGATCTGTGTTTGAAATTCCACATTCCCCTCTGGCCCTGATAACCTTTGATTTCCCCTGCCTAATAAGAATCTATCCTTCTCTCTCTCAAGAAATATTTGATGATTCCCAACGTCGCATAAGCCTTTGAAAGAAAATTTCTCCATATCTCTGTCTGCAAAGGGTGACCCCTAATTTTTAAACAGCGACACCTCCTCCCACCCCCAACCCAACCCCAAACTTTGGGACTCCCCTGCAAGAGGAAACATTCATTCCACATCCACCTTGCCAAAATCTTGCACATTTTAATTAAGTCGTCCCTCACTCTTGTAAACTTTGTGGAAACAAGCTGAGCCTCGCCAACTTATCCTCGTAAGACAACTCACTCATTCCAGGTATCAATCTGATAAATCCACTGAACCATCTCCAATGCATTTAACTCCTTGCTTAAATAAAGAGACTGATGTAGCACACTGTATTGGGGAAGTGGTCTCACAATTCAGCCATTATCCCTTTTTTGACCACATTAAGAGTTGTTATCTCAAGCCTGCTTCTGCCTAGTACATTCTGCAAACTGTTACTTTTGACATAATTTGATCAAAGTTATCAATTATGTTTGCGCATTAGCTTTAGCATGAAAGATCTCCATCAAAATGTAAGAAAGATCATCACAAAAAAAAGGTCTTTAAGATGGAAAGAGGATGTTTTATTTAGTAGGGCAATTTATTCCAGGGGCACAATCTCATAACAATGGCCATCCCATTCAAGATGGCCATGAGGATCAAATCCCTCTCTGAGGGTTGTCCATCTTTGGAATTCTCTTCCTCACCTCAAGCTGTAAAGGCTCTGTTTTATGGACTAGGCCAGTCCCCATCAAAATGTTTTGAAGAAGGTAGCCCAGACCATAACCTGTCTAGTTGTTTTAAGCAGGTGTAAGGTGGATATTCCAGGGTGATGCAGCTGGTCAAACCAGTCCATTCTAAACAAAACAATTTATTTACAGACTACTGAATGAAACATAAGCAAATGGGCGGCACGGTGTCACAGTGGTTAGCACTGCTGCCTCACAACCCCAGAGACCCGGGTTCAATTCCTGCCTCAGGCGACTCTCTGTGTGGAGTTTGCACATTCTCCCCGTATCTGCGTGGGTTTCCTCCGGGTGCTCCGGTTTCCTCCCACAATCCAAAGATGTGCAGGTTAGGTGAATTGGCCATGCTAAATTTCCCATAGTGTTAGGTGAAGGGGTAAATGTAGGGGAATGGGTCTGGGTGGGTTGCGCTTTGGCGGGTCGGTGTGGACTTGTTGGACCGAAGGGCCTGTTTCCACACTGTCAGTAATCTAATCTAAAGAAAACAGAATTTAGAATAACAATGATTTGAAAACCAGACCGACATGATTTAAATTAACAAAGAGCTGTTCCCATTTCCTGCAGCATCCCATAAACACACCCCTTGGCAAAAAGGTATGTTCAAACACAGGTTCTTTCAAGAGAGATGTCAGAGAGAATCAGCATGGAGCCTCTTTTTCTAGCAGCTGTATCTCCAGGTCCCCAGCTGAAAACTAAACCAAACTAGAAAAATCCCTGAACTGGGAGAACTGGCCACTCCCCTTTTCATTGTTAGAGTATTTTAAAAAATACACTAAAGGCCTTCTCTGATTGTTGACTTATGCAGTATATGTTAGCCATTATTAAAGTAGCCAGTTCAGACATATTGGCACCTCTGCCTTTACAACCCCTCTCGGGGAGAAAAGGGCAAAATGACCTTGTTAAAGGGGCAGCATTATCACGTCTGTTATTGAATATATTCCAGATAGAGCTGGGATCCATGAGGGAGAGACTGGAAAATTAGTAAAACCAGGAAAACATGGAAGTGGCTGACCATTTTCTGAACTCTTCCACTGACACCCTCCTTCGACTGACTGAACTGGTCCTCACCCTGAACAACTTCTCTTTCCAATCCTCCCACTTCCTCCAAACCAAAGGAGTAGCCATGGGCACCCGCATGGGCCCCAGCTATGCCTGCCTCTTAGTAGGATATGTGGAACAGTCCATCTTCCGCAGCTACAATGGCACCACCCCCCACCTTTTCCTCCGCTACACCGATGACTGTATCGGCGCCGCCTCTAGGAGGTTGAACAGTTCATCCACTTACCAACACCTTCCACCCTGACCTCAAATTCACCTGGACCGTCTCAGACTCCTCCCTCCCTTTCCTAGACCTTTCCATTTCTATCTCGGGCGACCGAATCAACACGGACATTTACTATAAACCGACCGACTCCCACAGCGACCTAGACTACACTTCCTCCCACCCTGCCCCCTGTAAAAACGCCATCCCATTCTCCCAATTCCTTCG